>NC_091471.1:234477959-234629164 GCF_036971445.1 Narcine bancroftii | reverse complement strand
TCTATCTCTCTCTCACTCTCTCTCACTTTCTCTCTCTCTCTCTCTCCCCATCCTCACTACTCTCTCCCCTCCATTTCCCCCATTTCCCCTCTCCTGCTCTTTCACCCTCCCTCCCCACTTCTCACTCTCCCCACCTCTCACTCCCCACGTCTCACTCTCCCTCACATCTCTCACTCCTCATCTCTCTCTCCCCCACCTCTCTCTCCCCACCTCTCTCTCCCACCTCCCTCCCCGCCTCCCCCCTTTCACCCCCACTCCCCCTTCCCACGTCTCTCTCTTCCCGTCTCTCTCTCTCCCCCAGTCTCTCCCCATCTCCCCTCTCTCCACCAGTATCTCCCCTCTCTCCCCATCTCTCTCTCCTCCAGACTCCCCACCTCTCTCTCTCCCCACCTTTACCACCACTCTCCCCGCCTCCCCCCTTTCACCCCACTCCCCTTCCCCTGTGTCTCTCTTCCCGTCTCTCTCTCTCTCTCTCCCAGTCTCTCCCCATCTCCCCTCTCTCCTCCATCTCTCTCTCTCCACCAGTATCTCCCCTCTCTCCCCATCTCCCTCTCTCCTCCAGTCTCTCCTTCGTCTCTCTCCTCATCTCCCCTCTCTTCCCATCTTTCTCCACCAGTCTCTCTCCCGTCTCCCCTCTCTCCCCTCTCACACACAGAATAAACACAAGACCCAGCAAAGTTGCTTTTTAAAAAATAGCTTTATTAAATCTAAGTTTATCCAAAAGCCATTTCTGGCATACACTGGGATAGTTCCCATCTGATTAAATAATTCGCTCAATAAATAAATTAACTTAGTCGTATAAATAATCATTTAAATACTGAGCATTTAAAATAAAATTTGAATTCTTGAATATACTCTGTTTTCAGTGCCTTAAATAACGCGGTTCCCATGGTCCGTGCCTTTGTCTACGTCCCTCTGGGAGGCTGCAGGAAGATCCAGGCCTCATTCTTGGCCTAATTGGTTGTTTAGAACCACAGGGCATTGCAGCACAGAAAACAGGCCCTTTGGCCCATCTAGTCTGCGTCGACTATTTATTCCCCCCCTCCCCCTCTTCTGGGTCCCATTGCCCTGCACCAGTCTGTACCCCTCCCATCCATGTACCTATCCAAATTAGTCTTAAATGTCCAAATCGAGCCCTTGTTCACCACTTCAGCTCATTGCACACTCCCATCCCTCTCTGTGTGAAGATGTTTCCCCTAAAATTCTCACCTTTCACCCTTAACCCGTGCCCTTTGGTTGGTCTCTCACCTACCCTCAGTGGAAAAAGCTGACCTACATTTTCTCTGTCCATCCCCCTTATAATTTTAAATCCCTCTATCAAATCTCCCTCATTTTTCTATGCTCCAGGGAATAAAGTCCCAAGCTGTTTAACCTTTCCCTGTAACTCAGTTCCTGAAGACCCAGCAACATCCTCTATCAAATCTCCCCTTATTCTTCACACTCCAGGGAATAAAGTCCCAACCTGTTTAACCTTTCCTGTAACTCAGTTCCTGAAGATCCAGCAACATCCTCTATCAAATCTCCCCTCATTCTTCCACACTCCAGGGAATAAAGCCCCAACCTGTTTAACCTTTCCCTGTAACTCGGTTCCTGAAGGTCCGGGCAACATCCAAGTAAATCTTCTCTGCACTCTTTCTATTTTATTGATATTTTTACTGTAGTTTGGTGACCAAAACTACACACAATACTCCAGATTTGGCCTCACCAATGTCTTGTATAACTTCATTATCAAATCCTAACTCCAGCACCCAATACTTTGATCTATGAAAGGCCCATATAGGGTTCTTGACTTCTTTAGCGCAAGATTATAGGTGTATCTCTCCTCTGCAAGCTGCAGGAAAGATCCAGGCCTTATTCTGTACCTGTGGGCCCTTCTGAGGCCTGCTTGCCCCTCTAGGCCCAGTTTGAGGACTTATCCTTTACCTCGTGGCCTTGGCTGAGTGTCAGGCTTGGCTCAGGGACTGGTCCTGTTTGGGGCCAATTGGTGTTTGAGAGCATCCCTACAACTTCCTCAGGGGGACAATCGAACAAAACCTCGCTAGGGTATTAAATTAATAAATTAACAAAAGAAGTGACGTTTAAATTATAAAAAGTGGGGGGGGGGAAGGGGGGGATAGAAAGGGGGGAGACAGGGTGAGAGAGTGAGGACAGGGTGATAGATGGAGGGGAGAGTGGGAAATCCACCCACCAACTTCCTTATCCAACCACACCTCTCTTCCGCTCCTCCCTCCCTCCTTCTTCACCACTCAGGGGAGAGGGGCACGAAGCTCATGCGTGGTCTTCCGCAAGAACGACTGCAGGTCGCGGAGAATGATGAACCCAGCCTTCAGCGTCGACCACATCCTTCCCCTCGGTGAGCGACATGGGGATGAATGCGTCCCATGGCAGATTCATCATCAGCATCTGTGGAGGGGCAGATCAAAGTCAGTGCATAAATCTCAGCCTCCACACTACTCCCCCCAACAGTGTGGCTCCCTCAGTCCCCTGCCCCGGGGAGGGTGGACCTGGATTATGAACCCTTCCCAGAGTATATACATCTCCCCTGACTGTACGGCTCCTCAGTCTCTGCCCCGGGGAGGGTGGGCCTGGATTATGAGCCTCGGTCCCACAGTATATACATTTCCCCCCATACCTCAGTTTCCACACGGTGAGCAAGGTTCTGCAGAAGTTTGAGAACCTCTGTGATTTTGTTGATAAAGTCGACTTTGTGCCATTAGTCTCGTTCCCCGGAGCCACGTTAGATGAAACTCATAGATGCGGAGGGACCTCTGGATCTTTGGCAAGCTTCTCTCAGCCTGGTAATGTTGGGAAAGGGACAGTTAGTGTAACAGAGAGATGGGGGGAGGACGAGTGAGTGCGAAAGGGCGATGTGGAGAGGAGGGTGGAGGGGAAGGAGGGCGATGGAGATGGCAGGGGAGAGGGGATGAGGAGAGAGAGATGGGTTGAGATAGATGAAGGAGAGATGGGGTGAGGAGGGAGGGGTGAGAGAAGGAGGGAGAGAGACAAGGAGGCAGGAGAGGCATTGAGAAATGAGAGGGTTGGAGTGAAGAGGAAGGGAGGAGAGGGAGGGGAGGGGAGGAGTGGGGGTGAGAGGGAGGAAGAAGAGGGAGAGTGAGAGAAAGACAGGAGAGCGGTTGAGACGAGGGGGAAGGGTGAGGGGAGAGAGTAAGGGGAGTGAGAAGGAAGGGGAGAGAGGGGGAAAGGAGAGAGAGGGAGGGAAAGGAGGGAGAGGTGGGAGAGAAAGGAGGCAGTGAGGGAGACGGAGGAGGGAGGGTGCTGTGTTTTGCGGGGATTGAATGTTACAGAGTTCGGCGGAAGTGTGACGGTGGTTAGGGAGGGGGGTTACCTGCACTGACTCCAGTTCAGATGCCCGACCTAACAGGACGGGGAGGGAGGGAGCTGTGACTGCCCTTCAACGATATCCCCTGAAGCTGCTCCTCTTCCTGCACGGGTGGAGAGAGGAGTTTTGGAGTTAGTCTATGCACACCACATACGCCGCACTGCCCAGATCGTCCTTCACAGAAAGGGTGGGGGAGCCTTTCCCCTCTCCTGGGGTGGTGGAGTTAGTCTGTATACACCACATCTGCCGCACTTCCAGAACGGTCCTTCCACAGGAAGGGTGGGGAACCTCTTCCTCTCCTGGGGGTGGTGGAGTTGGTCTGTATACACCACATTCGCCGAACTGCCCAGATCAGTCCTCTACAGAAAGGGTAGGGGAACCTCTCTCCCTCTCCTGAGGGGTTGTGGAATTAGTCTGTGCACACATCTGCTGCACTGCCCAGATCAATCCTCCACAGGGATTGAGGGGATTAGTCCATGTATACCACATCCACCACATCGATCCTCCTCAGGGGTTGTGAGGGAACCCTATTCTCTCTCCTGGGAGAGTGTTTGTCCATGTACACCACATCTACTGCACCTCCCAAATCAATCTCCTTCAGGAGTGTGAGGGAACCCTCTCCCAGGAAGAATTAGTCCATGTACCCCACATCCGCTGCATCATGCTCCTCTGGTAGTGTGAGAGAACCCTCTCTCAGAGGGGAGTTAGTCCATGTACCCCACATCCGCCGCATCAATCCTCCTCTGGTAGTGTGATGGAACCCTCAGGGAGTTCTTCTAGGAGTTAATCATGTACCCTACATCCGCCGCATCCCCCCATATTAGACCCTCCCATCCCCATCCTCCCCTCCGCCCCCCCGGTATCCCAGACTCACGTATTGGTGTAGGAGCTCCCTCACCCCGGGTGTGGAGGACCGTGGCAACTTGCGCTCCAGTGGCCCCTGATATCTGCCGAGTGGTTGGGTGTGCTCTGAGGGCACGGAGAGAGGGTCAGGGCAGCCAGGTAGTAGACAGGTTCCCCAAACCTGGGGAGGGGAGAGAGGAAGAAGAATGGGGAGAGTGGCAGGGGGAGGAAGAGCTGGTTAACTGATGAATGTATCCCTGTGACAAACTGCAGCATCATTCGCCCAGGAGATCCCAAACTAGGTTAGCTAAAGAATTATTTAATCTCCTGAGATGTTTATACTCCAGGATGGGGGGGCCGGGACTGAGGGAGCCACACTGTTGGGGGGGAGATATACTCTGGGACTAGGGCCCATAATCCAGGCCCACCCTCCCTGGGGCCGGGACTGAGGGAGCCGCACTGTCGGGGGAGATTTATATACTTCGGGACCAGGGCCCATAATCTAGGCCTACCCTCCCTGGGGCCGGGACTGAGGGAGCCGCACTGTCGGGGGGAGATGCATATGCTCTGGGACCAGGGTCCATAATCCAGGCCCACCCTCCCTGGGCCGGGACTGAGGGAGCCGCACTGTCAGAGGGAGATGCATATTTTCTGGGACCGGGGCCCATAATCCAGGCCCACCCTCCCCAGGGCCCAGAGCACCATCCCCCTCGCTACTTTCTCTCTCTCCCCTTCCAAATCTGCCCCTCCTTCCCTCCACCACTACCCCCACGCCTTCTCCGCTTGGGATGTGCCACACTCACTGTGCATGTCCGGGAGTGATAACCGCTGTCCCAGACCGTTGGCTGCTTCAGAGGCACTCTGACCCCTGGCTCCTGTGTGTGAGTGTGTGTGTCTGAGAGTTTGCAAAAGAATCTTACCTTTTTATACCACGACAGACCAGCCTTGGGAAAGAAAAGCTGATGACACATGTCCCAGTCATCTATTTCTCAAATTGCATCATCACTTTCAATTTCCTATCTAATTTCTTTATTATTTCTTATTCACTCCCCTCTTCTGTCCCCCCTCCTCACTTCACCTTCCCTATCACTCTTGCCACTCTCCCCCTCTCTCTTTCCCCCTCCCTCTCCCCTGCCTCCTCTTCCCTCTCCTTCTCCCCTCTCTCCTTCCCTCTCTCTCCCCTACCTCCCTCCCCACTACTGTTCCCCGCAATCCCCCCACTCTTCCCTCATCCTCCTCTACCTCTTCTCTCTCACTCCCCTCTCCCTCCCTCCCACTTTCTCTTTCCTCTCTCCCTCTCTCCCCTTCCCTTCCCCCACCCCTTCTCCCCCTCCTCCTCTCCCCAGTCTCCCCATCCCCCTCTCTTCCCCTCCACCTCTCCATCTCCCTTCATTCCCTCTTCCCCTACTCATCCCCTCTCTCCCCCACTCTCTCCCCACTACCCCGCTTTCCCCACAACTCTCTCTCCCCACTATTCTCCCCCACTCTTCCGCCCCACTCTCCCTTACCTCTTCTCTCTCTCACTTCTCCCTCCCTCCCTTCCCCCCACTTTCTCTTTCCTCTTTCCCTCTCTCCCCCCTCTCTCTCTCCAACACCCCCCCCCCCCCCACCACGATCCAGTGATGATTCCGTCAGTCGATAGGGGCCTGTCAGGAAACGATGTAAATGGTGCCTCATAGGGGATTGTCAGGGGAAATACAAAAGCTGAGGAGGGTGGGGGGGGGGGGGTGGGGGGCATCGATTTCACCAGCCTCTCCCGGTCACTTTCACAAAACTTTCTCTTTTTGCACAACCCTCTCACATAAATTCCAGTCCATCGACTTCCTGTGAATTCTCTCTCACTCCCTCCCCCTCTCTCACTCCCTCCCCCTCTCACTGCCATTCCCCCTCTCCTCCCCCTCTCACTCCCTCCCCTCCCCTCTCACTCCCCTCTCTCCTCCCCCTCTCTCACTCCCTTCCCCCTCCCTTCCCCCTCTCCTTCCCCCTCCCTTCCCCCCTCTCCTCCTCTCTCCTCCCCCTCTCTCACTCCCTTCCCCCTCTCCTCCCCTCTCACTCCCTTCTCCCTCCTCCCCCTCTCACTCCTTTCTCCCTCCCCTCGCCCCTTTCACTCCCTTCTCCCTCTCCTCCCCCCTCACATCCTCCTCCTCTCACAACTCAGCCGCCCCCCTTCCTCTCTCTATTTACTGCCTTCTTTCACTCACAGCATAGGACAGAGTGAAGCTCCCTCTCCCCGTCCCGTCACACACTCCTGGGGTGGGACACAGAGTGAAGCTTCCTCTCCCCTGTCCTAACACACACTCCCAGGGTGGGACACAGAGTGAAATTCCCTCTCCCCTGTCCTGTCACACACTCCGGGGATGGACACTGAGTGAAGCTCCCTCTTCCCGTCCTGTCACACACTCCGGGGGTGGACACGGAGTGAAGCTCCCTCTTCCCGTCCTGTCACACACTTCGGGGGTGGACACGGAGTGAAGCTCTCTCTCCCCATCCTGTAGCACACACCAGGGGTTGGACACGGAGTGAAGCTCCCTCTCCCCGTCCCGTCACACACTCCTGGGGTGGGACACAGAGTGAAGCTTCCTCTCCCCTGTCCTAACACACACTCCCAGGGTGGGACACAGAGTGAAATTCACTCTCCCCTGTCCTGTCACACACTCCGGGGATGGACACTGAATGAAGCTCCCTCTTCCCGTCCTGTCACACACTCCGGGGATGGACACTGAGTGAAGCTCCCTCTTCCCGTCCTGTCACACACTCCGGGGGTGGACACGGAGTGAAGCTCTCTCTCCCCATCCTGTAACACACACCAGGGGTTGGACATGGAGTGAAGCTCCCTCTCCCCATCCCGTAACACACTACGGGGGTTGGACACGGAGTGAAGCTTCCTCTCCCTGTCCCGTCACGCACTACAGGGGTTGGACTCGGAGTGAAGCTCCCTCTCCCCTGTCCAGTCACACACTCCGGGAGTTAGACACGGAGTGAAGCTCCCTCTCCCCATCCCATCACACACTCCGGGGGTTAGACACGGAGTGAAGCTCCCTCTCCCCGTCCCGTCACACACTCCGGGGGTGGACATAGTGTGTAGCTTGGGATTGAAAACAGAATCAAACTGGGGGAAAAGCGTGGGTGAGTGGATTACATTTTTGGCATTGAACTGCAGTAGGATTCTTTCGAAGAAATTCCAATGTGCAAGTCTTGTGCCTGGCTTTGTTCACAGTCTCAGCATGGCGCTGGGGCCTGAAGCCAATAAATGTTTGCCTCCTCATCAGGAGATCGAGTTCAAAAGCCGTGAGGTCATGTTGCAGCTTCTGGTATTGGTGGTGAGAACAAATTTGGGGTATTGTGTTCACTTCTAGTCACCTCATCACAGGAAGGATGTGGACGCAGAGGAGATTGACCAGGATGCTGTCTAGAACGTGGCCAATGAGCTGAGGGTGGTTTTCTTTTTGGAGTGAAGAAATATTAGAGGAGACTTCAAGGAGTTCTATAAGATTATAGATACAATGGGTTGCCAGTGCCTGGTTCCCAGGACAGATAGCAGAGGGATCTGGGATTGCAGATACATAATTCCCTGAAAGTGGTGTCATAGGTGGACAGGGTTGTAAAGAGAGATTTTGGCACAATGGATTTCATCAATCATCCATGTACACCACGTCCACCACATTGATCCTCCACCGGGAGTGTGAGGGGACCCTCTAACCTTGCCCGAGGAGGTGTTAGTCCATGTACACCACATTCTCCACAGGGAGAATGGAAGATAAACAGAGGGTTGTGGGTGGAAGATGGAAGATAAACAGAGGGTTGTGGGTGTGAGGGAGGGAAAGGTTAGATTGTTCAGAAAGTTGATATGGATCGGCGCAACATTGTGGGTCAAAGGGGCCTGTATTGTTCTGGAATATTCCGTGAAATCAAGAATACCCTCTCTCTCTCTCTCTCTCTCTCTCTCTCTCTCTCTCTCTCTCTCTCTTTCCCTGTCTCTCTTTTTCCATCTCTCTCTCTCTCCCTCTTTCCCTCTCTCTCTCTCCCTCTTTCCCTCTCTCTCTGTCACTCACACTATCTCTCTCTTTGTCACTCTCGCCCCCTCTCTCTGTCACTTTCCCTCTCCCTCTCCCTCTTTCTCTCTCGCTCTCTCTCTCTCTCCCTCCCTCCATCTTCTCCAACCTACACAAGACATCAGACATGCCTCTGACAAATCTTCGTCCATCTAACCTGCGCTCAGCTATCGTCATGAGCAGGGGCATAACATGCCCTTTGTCCCACAAGGTTGTGCTGACCCATACACACCTGTTCACCAATCACTCCCTCACAACCTTCTTTTTCTCTCCCACCCCCTCCACCCTTGGGAAACAGGTGCTGACTGTCCACCCTGTCTCTGCCTCTCAAAATCTTGCCAACCTCTATCAAGTCTCCTCTCATCCTTCTATGCTCCAGAGAGAAAAGTCCTAGCTCTGTGAACCTGGCCTCATAGGACACATTCTCCAATCCATCCTACTGAATCTCTTCTGCACCCTCTCCGTGGCTTCCCCATCCTTCCTGTAATGAGGTGACCGGAACTGAATACAATACTCCAAGTATGGTCTCACCAGACATTGATCCATACATTCTCCCCACTGAACTGTTTGTTGTTTTGACCAATGAATTCCTGGAGTTATCACGTTGATTCGTGGTGAGTTGTTAGAAAACAGTGATGTTTAAATTGTTTTTGGAGGGTGCAGTTATCATCATTAGATGTTGGGGTGAGGTGGATATGATGTACACAGACTAACTCCTCCTCAGATGAGCTGAGAGGGTTTCCTCACTCCTGGTAGAGGATCGATGTGGCGTACGAGGACTAACTTCTCCTCAGTGAGGGTTCCCTCACACTCCTTGTGGAGGATTGATCTGGGGTGCAGCGGATGTGGTGTACAAGGACTTCCTCATCCTCCACCGGAATGTTCTCTCACACTCTCTGTGGAGGATCGATGCGGCGGATGTGGTGTATATGGAGTAACTCCCCCTTGGGCAAGAGGAGAGGGTTCCCTCACACTCCTAGTGGAGGATCAATGTGGTGGATGTGGTGTACATGGATGAACACCCCCTCAGGCAAGATTAGAGGGACCCCTCACACTCCCAGTGGAGGATCAATGTGGTGGATGTGGTGTACATAGACTAACACCCCCTCAGGCAAGGTTAGAGGGTCCCTTCATTCTCCTGGTGGAGGTTCAATGTGGTGGATTTGGTGTACATGGACTAACTATCCCTTGGGCAAGAGGAGAGTGTTGTCTCGCACTCCCTGCAGAAGATCGATGCAGCGGATGTGGTGTATGTGGACTAACTCCCCTTGGGTGATGGGAGAGGGTCTTTCCCCTGACGGAAGATGTTTATTGTGATGGGCAGGAGTTCTCTATCTAATTAGCAGATAATTTTACAAGAAATAAAAAGAGCGCAGGACAGATTTATTCCAAGAAAAAAGGAAAATTATGAATGGGAAAAATGGCACAAATGTGGCTAATGAGAGAGAGATTAAGGCTAAAATAAAAGCCAAAGGGAGGACAAAGAAGGAAGCAAAAATTAGTGGGAAAACAGAGGACCGGGAAACAGAATGAGGCAGAGAAAGGCATTGGGAATGAAAAGATGAATTGTGAAAGGAAGTTGGCCAATAACCTACAAAAGGATACTAAGAGTTTCTTTTAAATATGTAAAGAGTAAAAAGGAGACACGGGCAGATATGGGGCCGATTGAAAATGATGCTGGAGAAATAATAATGGGTGACAAAGGGACGGGAGAGGACTAAATGAGTATTTTGCGTTAGTCTTCACTGAGGAAGACCTTAGCACTAGACCTGACAGTCAGGGGGCGCTCAGGGAATACAGTCAGGATTACTAGAGAGATCGTGCTTAGTAACCTGAACGGATCAAAGATAGATAATTCTCCGGGACCGGACAAGGTGCACCCATGGGATCTGAAAGAGGTGGGTTTGGAGACTGGAAAAGATTTTTCCAGAAATCAATAGCATGGTTCCGAAGGACTGGATGGTCGCAAAGATAATCCCGCTGTTTAAGAAGGGAGGGAGGCAGAGAAAGGGAAATGATAGGCCTGACATCAGCAGTTGGAAAGTTACTGGAGCCGATCCTCAAGGACAAGGTCATGAAATACCTCAAAAGGCGCGACGTGATAGGTCCAAGCCAGCAGGGGTTCATGAAGGGAAGAGCCTGCCTGGCCAACTTAATGGATGGACACAAGAAAGGCTGTGGATGCCGTGGACTGGGATTTTCGATAAGAAGCTGTTCAATAAGGTGGGAGCCCGTGGAATTACAGGAAAGGTGTTAGACTAGGTGGAGCATTGGCTGACAGGCAGGAAGCAAAGGGTGGGAATAAAGGGATCCTGTTCTGGTGGGTTGCCAGCGACTGGTGGAGGTCCTCAGGGGTCTGTGTTGGGGCTGCTTCTTTTTACAACAGTTTAGATTATGGAGCAAAGAGTTTTGTGGCCAAGTTTGCAGACAACACTGATCGGTGGTGGAGCAGGAGGTGTTGAGGAAACCGAAAGGTTGCAGAGAGGCTCAGACAGCTTGGGAGAGTGGGCAAAGAAACGGCAGACGAGATCCAACGTGGAGATGTGCACGGTCGGGAATTCTGCAGGAGGAATTAGACAGGCAGATTATCGTTTGGATTTGGGAGAAAATTCAAAGTTCGGGATGTGAGGGTCCTCGTGCAGGATACCCTAAAGGTGCCCCACCAGGTTGGATCGGCAGTACAGAAAGGGAATGCTCTGTTGGCGTTCATTTCAAGGGCAATAGTGTCAAAGGGTAAAGAGGGGTTGATGAGGCTCGATGGAGCCTCATCTGGAGAACAGTGTGCAGTTTGGGGCCCCTGATCTTCGAGGGGATGTACTGATGTTGGAGAGAGTCCGGAGAAAGTTTACCAGGACAATTCCTGGAATGCAGGGGCTAACATAGGAGGAACGGTTAGCAGCTCTCGGACTGGATTCATTGGAGTATTGAAGGACGAGAGGGGACCTCACTCTTGAACGCTGAAAGGATTGGACAGAGTCGATGGGAATAAGATGTTTCCCCTGGGCGGGTGAATCCAGGACAAGAGGGCACCGTCTTTGAATGAGAAGGGACCCATTTAAAGCAGAAATTTCTTCAGCCAGAAGGTTGCGGATTTGTGGAGTTCGTTTCCACGTACAGTCGTGGAGTCCGGATCATTGGGGGAGTTTAAGGAGTAGATTGACAGGTATCAAATGAATCAGGGGATCAAGGGATAGGGGGAGAAGGCCGGAATTTGGAACGAGAGGTGAGAACGATTCAGCTCAGGGTGGAGGGGTGGAACAGACCCGACGGGGCCGAATGACCTACTTGTGTTCCTTGATCTTCTGATCTTACAAATTAACCCCCTGTTGATGCTAACGAGAGAAGAGTCTCAGTCTGGGTGGAATAATTGCTGAGCCTGGTGGAATTTTAGGTGACACTCCCTCCGTCATGAGGAAGAGATAAATATTTGCTTGAAGTGCAATCTGATATCCCTTTGCTTTGAAATTCCATGAAAAATATTAATTGCAAACCACTTCCTCACACAGTTGGAGTTCACAGGGCCTTCTCTACATCAGTTACTCCCTCCACTCCCCATCCCCCTGTTCAAACCCCCGTCCTCCCTGTGTAACCTCCTCCACTCCACATCCCCTTGTTCAAACCCCCCTCCCTGTCTGTAACTCCCTCCACTCCCCATCCCCCTGTTCTAATCCCCCTCCCTGTCTCTGTAACCCCCTCCACTCCCTGTCCCCTGTTCAAACCCCCCTCCCAGTCTCTGTAACCCCCTCCACTCCCCATCCCCTGTTCAAAGCCCCTCCCAGTCTCTGAAACCCCTTCCGCTTCCCTATCTCCTGTTCAAAGCCCCTCCCAGTCTCTGTAACCCCTTCCACTCCCCGACCCCCTATTCAAACTCTCCTCCGTAACCCCCTCCGTTCCCCATCCTCCAGTTCAAACCCCACACACCCCATCTCACAATACCGTTGTCCTGTCCCCTCTTTCTCCCTCAATACCCCCTCCCCATCCTCCTCCTCTATCCCCTTCTCAAACCCCACTCTCCCCTTTCTCCCCCTCTCTTTCTCCCCTCTCTTTCTTCGCTCTCCTCCTCTCTCCCCCTTCTCTCTCCTCCTCTTACCGCCTTCTCTCTCCCCCTCTCTACACCCTCCTCTCACCCTTCTCTCTCCCTTCCTCCTCTCATCCCCTTCTCTCTCGCCCTCCCCTCTCTCCCCTTCTCACCCCCTCCTCTCTCCCCTTCTCTCTCCCCCACCATTCTCCAAAGAGCAGTAATGCTTTCTAAATCTCCACCCCTCTGAATACCTCAACCTCTGCACAAATGCCTCCCCTCATTCACCCTCCGTTTATGTCGATTTGTGGGAGAAAACCCGTCTCACGCACCTGTGTGAATATTTATTCAGTGTTTGATAATGGATCCATGGCACCTCCTGTAACAGGATACAGGAGGTGAATTCTGGCCAACCTGAACCAGACTGAAGCACGTGGTCAATCTGGGCCAAATACCATTGCAAGAGCCGCAGGCTCGGGCCTCGCCTGTTGCAGCTGCCGTCGGCGCCTGTGCGAGGGCAGGCACTGACCCGGTGCACGGCAGTGGAAGCCGGGGCTGGTGCACTGGGGAGCACGCGCAGGGGTTAAAAAAAAAGCAAGGTTGTACAGCCAGCTTCGGCAGTTGGGACCCCAGAAGGAGGGTGAGTTAGGGGGCGACAATTTCCCGTTGGCATCATTATGGATCATTTGGACATCACTTACTTTCATACGAATGTTTTGTTGAGAAGTGTCTGCTGCACGGAATATTATCAGAAGATTACAAGTTTTGCGTGTTAACAATACAAATGAACTTTCTTTTGGGAGAATTTTATTTATCAGTATCTTTCAAACATTTCAAATTAACTTGCAATATCATTACATAATAGATGCTAAATAATTTTCAATTTTTGCCGACCCCCACCACCCCTAACCCCTGCAGATAGAAGGGAACCTACTCATCATAGTATTTAAACCACCACAATACATTTGGGGGGGGAGGGGGGGTTGGATTAGTTGATGTTCATAAATCCCATGTATGGCTCCCAAATTTGACCAAATTTATCATAATCATATTAAGTCATTTTTTTCTAAATGGAGACAATATTTTATTTAATTAAATCATTCTTCTATTTTTACATTACTTTCCAATTTCCACAATTTAGCCACACGCTACTGTAGTTGCTAGACCCAAAAATCTCTTTTTATATTTATCTAGTTCCAACTGAACGTCCTCATCGTACCCACAGTACAAATGGCCTTCCACTGGAAATGATTGAAACGGCTTCCAAGCCACAATTTGAGTGAATAGGAAGGAAGTTGTTACGATAAGTCGACAGAAATTGTTGTACAGAAATTAAATGAGTGGAAACTGTTGTGTTTAGTTAATGGAGAATTATTGTTGGAAAATAGAAAAATAATTCCCTCTGTGTTTGGAGTGATGTGGCAGCCATCTTGGGAATCCCTTGAGCTTGGGGGCAGTTTGTAATCCACATCTATCTGCTCTAAGTATCAGACAGAGAGGGATCTAGATCTTCTAATCTGATAGCAAGATGTTTCACAAACAGGCTGGTGAAAGCATTTCTTGGAAATCAGCCTTGTTACTGATAATAGATGCCACTCGTTTGTGAACAGCAGCATGTTACAGCCATCAGAAGCAGTAGGCTCCATATTTTCATTTTTCTTTTCACTCACAGTCCACTTTAAGAAATCCCGATGCCATCAGTGTTCTGTGATCAGTAACACTGGTATCTCATTGGCGGAGATGTCGCCGCAATTGCTGTGAGTGATCAGTCGTGGCAATTCGGGCGACTCGGGAGACCAAAAAATGGCTTGGGCTCTCACCAAGGCGATACCAGGGAGACGTCTGAGATGTCTCTGCAACATCTCCAAACAAGGTGACAACCAATTCATCCGGAAGTCACGGGGACATCTCTGAGATGTCTTCTCAGTTGTGGCGACGTCTCCGGCAGTTGTCGTGACGTCATGGAGACTAATTTTGTCCGCGACTGGGGAGACGTCGCCGCAACGTCTCCTCAGTCTCCTTGGTCTCAAGCAGGTCTCGGAGACATCACGGAGACGTCGCGGAGACATCTCCGAGACCTGCTGGAGACTGGAAAACGTCTCCAAAAAAATTGAACATGTTTGAATTTCCCGCGACTCCCTGGAGACCCGGCTAGTCTCTAGGAGATGTCGCAGAGACGCCTCCGCAACCAGCGGAGACTCGAATCGCCACCAGGTCACCACCTAGTTTCCAAGCCGATGAGATAGGCCCTTAAGGGATTGATTAAGATGGACTATGGGTGGGAAGAAAAAGGGATGATGGGTTTTCAAATCTCTTCTTCCTACCCATAGACCTTAGTAAAGCAATCCTTTACTAAACACAGAACACCGATGGCATCGGGATTACTTAAAGTGGTCTGTGGATGGAAAGAGAAAGGTTGAGACCCGTTGGGTTAGAGGAGAGGGTCCACAGGATTTCGGCTGTGAAAGTTGATGAGTGGTGAGAACAGCAAAAGACTGTAAATAAGAAATTCATGTGAAGAAAAGGAAACAGATCAATGTGAAAACAAATCAAAGGCATCTCAACCAATTTTGAAGGAATTATTTTCATCAATGTTAGATGAGAACAAAGTCTCAGATGTTACAAATATTGCTGGTGATTATTCCTGCGTAATTGAATCTAAGGCAGGACTAAAACAAATGACTCAGATCAAATCTGAAGGCAGCCTCTATCGCCCAGAGTTCCCAGCGCAAATGCAGAGTGGTGCTGATGGCATAAGGGAGCGCGTGACACAGCGGCCTCTGGAGAACAAAATGTTGAAACAGGACTTGGAAATATTGGATGACCACCAAAGAAAGCTTTTAACTTGGAAACAAAACTGGATTTCAAAAGGCCGAGAATGGATCTATAGACCCGTTGGTTTCAAAAGTGACCAAGGGCTTTCGAACCTGAAGAATCATTAGATTCCTTGTGGAGAGCACGTGACAAAAATGGAGATTTAATTGTAGATGGAATTTGCAAGGACCAGAGAGCTGAAGAGAGGAACACAGTTGATGACGAAAGCCTTCCCTGAGTCCCCTTTCCCACTGGCATCCCAGTTAATTGGCCGCACTGTGTCCCGGGATCGGGAGCCTTTTTTGTGCTGTTTGCACTGAGCTCATCACCGGGGGAGCAGAGCATTGTCCCTTCAACTGGAAACGGGTGACTTTGCACTGTTCCTTTTCATCAGTGCACCGGCAAATGTTGGGGTCAAGGTGGATAGTCCCCAGCAAGAGATGATGCTGTCGGACACCAGTGCTTGGGCAGTCGTGCCTTTCCTCCTGGACCTGCCTCGGTTTCTGCCTGGGACAGGGGTGCCAGTGGTAAAGGGGCTGAGGATGCAAAGGGGTTGCAACTGACTATGGAAAACAATCAAGGTGCATTCTTGAACACCCAGTTAATGAAAAGCAGAGAGAGAACCTAATAAAAAAAATTCAAGATAAATTGTCAGAAAATGAGACTGATTTGGAAGTTGTAAACTTGGATCCGGAATTAGAAGACAGAAGAAGCCAGAGTGGCTGTTGATGAATTTGAGGAACCAATGTTGTTTGAGTCCTTTTTCTCTTAATAACCAACTGCAGAAGAAAAAGTGAATACAACAGTGCTGTACAGAAATGAAAAGTGTATTCCATTAGAAAAAAATCACATACAATCTGAGACAAGTGTACATTATTCGAACAAATTTGGGAATCATACATAAATTATGTTAGAGAATGCTGAGCTCAAACCTCCATCTCCTAAAGCAGGGGTGTCAAACTCAAATTCACAGAGGGCCAAAATTAAAAACTTGGACTAAGTCGAGGGCCGAACTAAATATTTATTGAAAATTTTCAACAACATCTGCATGTTTTCTCTTCTTTCAACATATGTAATGTTAAACTTTTTCTTATTAAAATAAATGTTTAATAATAGTTTTGGAGAAACTCTTTCCAGAAGCATTAACAAATGAGAAATAAAATATTCAATAAATAATATTTCTCTATAGAGAATTTGTCAAATGTTGCTAGTGTGCTGTCGAAATCTGAGGGCGATTGAGAATGTGGGAGAATAACATGATTCCTGAAACAATCAAATGGGCATGAACTCTAGCAGGGTTATTTGCCATGCCCTTTTTCCATTGGTACAGATATCCTTTGATTTACACACTTTTCAAGTTTTATGCCTAATGAGCTTGTATCCAGGTGCAGGACCATTTTTAACCAGGAATATATTTATCACTGTGACATGAAACTATTGGAAGATCGTTTAATCCTGAGATTAAAGTTCATAATACTTACTCAGGCCTGTGTGCGGGAGGGCGGGGTTTGCGGGCGATTGGGTTGGACAACGACAGTGCAGGGGCATCGGCTCTCGCTGCAGGGCGGCATCTCGGCGGATCAGCGGCCCCGTCACCGTGAGTCGCGGGTCGGCCTGCGGCAGGGAGGGGGAGTGGGCAACGATCCTGGCGAGGTCAGGCCCGAGGCCTCCGGTTCCGGGCGCTGGGAAGTGGCCTTGGCTTCCCCTGACACCGGCCAGGCCCCAAAACCAGAGTCCACGGTGAGACCCTGCAACGTAAACAGAGGAGGTGGGGGCGATTAGCGGGCTGACGCCAATGCATTCTGGGATTTGTTGTATTACAGTGCATGCACTATACTGGCGCGGCGGCCAGCGGGCCACCTCTAATACATTTTTGAAATGATCTTGCGGGCCAAATATAATTATATCGCGGGCCAAATTTGGCCCGTGGGCCAGAGTTTGACATGTGTGTCCTAAAGTGTTATGAATGCAAGCACGACAAGATTTAAATATGTGAAAGTGGCGAACGACTTCTTTGCTTTTTGTTGCTTCTTTGTTTTATGTGTTTTACTATTTATTGTTTTTTGAAGGGGGAGGGATGAAGGGGGAATAAAAGGGGAAAAAAGGAAATGTCACTATGTATATTTTAATGATGAACACTTGTAAATATTGTTATTGATATGATTCATAGTGCAATAAATAATTTAAAAAAAAATTACTTAGAAACATAGAAACATAGAAGATAGGAGCAGGAGTAGGTCATTCGACCCTTCGAGCCTGCTCCACCATTCAACGAGATCATGGCTGATCTTAAAGTTCAGTACCCCGTCCCCACCTTCTCTCCGTAACCTTTAATACCCTTATACTGAAGAAATATATCTAATTCCCTCTTAAATATATTTAATGAACCTGCCTCCCCTGCCCTCTGTGGCAATGAATTCCACAGATTCACCATCCTCTGGGTAAAGAAATTCCTCCTCATCTCGGTCCTAAATGGTTTGCCTATTATCCTCAAACCATGGCCCCGGGTTCTGGATTTTCCCATCCTTGGAAACATCCCATCTGCATCCATTCTGTCCAGTCCTGCCAGAATTTTATATGTCTCTATGAGATCCCCTCTCAATCTTCTAAACTCCAGCGAGTACAATCCCAATTTGCGCAATTTTTCCTCATAAGTCATTCCTGCCATTCCAGGTATCAGCCTGGTGAATCGCCTCTGCACTCCCTCCATTGCAAAAACATCCTTCCTTAGATAAAGTGGCCAAAACTGGACACAATACTTCAGGTGGGGACTCACCAAGGCCCTGTACAGCTGCAGTAAGGTGTCCTTGTTCCTATACTCAAACACTCTTTATATGAAGACCAACATAGCATTTGCCTTTTTAACTGCCTGCTGTACTTGCATGCTCGCCTTCAGAGACTGGTGTACAAGTACCCCTAGGTCTCTCTGCACTTCCCCATCTCTTAATCTATTGCCATTCAAATAGTAATCTGCCCTGCGGTTTGTATCACCAAAGTGGATCACCTCACATTTATCCACATTGTAGTGCATTTGCCATGTATCTGCCCAGTCCCTCAATTTATCCAAATCACACTGGAGCTTCCTGACCCCCTCTTCCGTGCACACAACCCCTCCTAGCTTAGTGTCATCTGCAAATTTGGAGATATTACATCCAATCCCCTCATCCAGATCATAAATGTAAATTGTGAACAGCTGGGGTCCCAGTACAGATTCCTGTGGCACCCCACTGGTCACCGCCTGCCACTCAGAAAATGAGCCATTTATCCCAACTCTCTGTCTTCTACCTGCCAGCCAGTTCTCAATTCACATCAATACTTTGCCCCCAATCCCATGAGCCTTGATTTTGTAAGCCAGTCGTTTATGCGGGACCTTATCGAAGGCCTTTTGGAAGTCCAGGTACACCACATCCACTGGCTCTCCCCCATCTATTTTACCTGTCACCATCTCAAAGAATTCCAATAGATTTGTCAAGCACGATGTACCTTTTGTAAATCCATGTTGACTCTGTCCGATCCCTTCTCTGCTAGTCATATGGTCTGCTATTACATCCTTAATAATGGATTCCATCATTTTGCCCACTACTGATGTAAAGCTCACCGGCCTATAATTCCCCGCTTTTTCTCTACCCCCCTTTTTAAATAGTGGTGTAACATTAGCTACCCTCCAATCCATGGATACTGATCTTGAGTCTATCGAGTTCTGGAAAATAATTATTAAAGCATCTGCTATCTGAATGGCCACTTCCTTAAGTACTCTAGGATGTAGATTATCAGGCCCTTGAGATTTATCTGCCTTCAATCCCATCAATTTCCCCAAGACCATGTCCTTAGAGATACTGATTTCTTTCAGTTCCTTCCTTGCATTAGTCTCTATGTTTCCCAACATCCTTGGGAGGTTATTTGTATCCTGTCTTGTAAAAACAGAACTAAAGTAAGTGCCATTTCCTTATTCCCCATTATATATTCCCCTGATTCCGACTGTAAAGGACCTACTCTGGATTTCACCAATCTTTTCCTCTTGACATATTTATAAAAGCTTTTGCCGCAAGCTTACTTTCATAATTTATTTTTGCTCTCTTGATTAATCCCTTTGTCCTCCTTTGGTGCATCTTGAACTGCTCCCAGTCTTCGGTTGTGGTACTTTTTTTGGCCAATTGATATGCTCTCTCTTTGGACCTAATGCTGTCTCTAATTTCCCTTGTTATCCACGGTTGAGTCACCTTTTTTGGTTTATTTTTATATTTGTATAAACGATTTTTGCAATTTCTCCATTAGATCTGTGAATGCTTTCCATTGTCTATCCACAGTCAACTCCCCCATATACACCACCCAATCAATCTTACTCAACTCCCGTCTCATACCATCATAATTCCCTTTATTTAAATTCAGGACCTTAGTCTCGGTTTTAATTTCATCACTCTCCATGTCGAGTGAGAATTCGATCATATTGTGATCGCTCCTACCCAAAGGGCCTCGTACAACAAGATTGTTGATTAGCCCCTTATCATTGCATAATACCCAATCTAAAATGGCCTGCTCCCGAGTTGGTTCCTCGACATATTGGTCTAGATAACCGTCCCGTAAACATTCAAGGAATTCCTCCTCCTCAGTATTTTTACTAATTTGGCTAGTCCAATCTATATGCAAATTAAAGTCTTCCATGATGACAGCTGTTCCCTTATTGCATGCTTTTCTAATTTCTCTTTTAATGCCTTCCCTCACCTCTACACTACTATTTGGAGGCCTATATACCACCCCCACTAACGTTTTCCGCCCCTTGCTATTCCTCAGTTCTCCCCATATAGATTCCGCATCTTCCGAGTTGATATCCTTTCTGTCAATCGTGTCGGTCCCTTCTCTCACCATCAATACTACCCCAGCCCCTTTGCTTTCTTGCCGATCCCTCCTAAATATCGTATACCCCGGGATGTTCAGTTCCCAGGCTAGCCCACCCTGCAGCCATGTTTCTGTAATCCCAATCAAATCATATTTGTTTATCTCAATTTCCACAGCTAATTCATCTACCTTGTTCCGAATGCTTCTTGCATTAAGATATAAAGCCTTCAGATTTGCTTTTTTCACCCTCCTTGCTCTTTCTGATTTTTTACTTTCGCTGCCTAACCTAACTTTTCCTGTTTTATCTTTTCTGTCCTTTGCCCTATCATACTTAAAATGACTTGCAAACATACCAGCAGCTAGAATATTGTTTACGAATTCCATGAGTTACAGCCTTCCAGTTGAGGTTAAAGCTGCATTTCTGACCATCTTAGAGTAACAAGTTAACTTTGAATTTGCTTTTGTTGGACCAGAGCAAGATGAAGACAATTCCTTTTGACTGTCCTTTTGAATGTATTAACATCTTATTGTCCATTTTATTAAATGTTTTAAGTATAATTTACTGTTTTAAGAGTTCAAATAAACAGCGAAAAACTGACATAAAAAAAGATACCAAGGGGTTAGAGGAGGAGAGCACTCTTCTGAAAGAGAGCAAGTCATCGGTTAATAATGCAGGACAGCTGACTGCAGGAAACAATCAAAACTTTAACCTGAAGGCCCAGCTAACGGCAATGCTGAAAATGAAGTTGCATCCCAGCAGCAAGATGCAGAAATTTGGACATGTTGAGCTTACTACAGCGGGGTCAAAAACAAATTATTTTAACTCCAGATCAAAGAAGATCATGAGAGAATTATTTCCTGTGTGAAAAAATTGAATGCAGACAGAATTTAATAATCAAAATGAACTGTCAGAAAAATTAGAACTTTTAACATTGGGATCTGCAATTGCAGTGAAAGAAGCCGTCAGCAGAACCAGCCTACCTCTACACGGAAGGAGTCCACGAGCGCTGAGGAGATCGAAGAACAACTGCTGCTCGAACTTTACCGTGTCTGCGGCCAGCTGCAGGATAGGAGGAGAGATGGAACGCGGAGCTGCGGCAGGTCGAGAGGACTCGCCCATTGAAACCGAGAGCATCAGCATCAGTCTTCAAAATCTGGCCCGAAAGGTTCACTGAGAGGCAGAAAACTGGAGGGGGGTGGGGGGAAAGGAAGAAATCCAAACGGTGGGACCTCATGTAGCATTCAGGCCAACAGTGTCTCTTCTGCCTGATGGAGATCCGAAAGTTACTTTGGCACATAGATGGAGGGACTGAAATCAGAACCTAATTTTGTTGGACTTGTTCATAAACAGACTCTGGGGGTGGGTGTGGGGGGTGGTAAAGACGAAGAATGTGTAACGTTTTGAATGGCATTTAGTGAATTGTTATGCTCTGTAATGGTCATCATGAGAGAGAGTACATCTCACAGTCATAATTGGGGCCTGGTGTAAGCTGGGGCCAGCACACCTGCACCTAGGAGCACGTGCAGGAGCTTTGCACGCCCTTAAACTGAGGTCGTATAGCCAGCGTCGACAGTTACCCACCAGAAGGAGGGTGAGCCAAGCACTTTCAGAGTCATGAAGGATCATTGTTTAGGCCTCGTTGACCTTTACGTGAATGGTTTAAAATCACTGTTGACCAACACCCTAGCTGTCAAATTTTTTAACAGTTTCAAATCCTCGGGGAGCATCATCTCGAGCGATGGGTCTCTGGACAAAGAAATTGACTTCAGGATCAGCCAGCCTCTGGGGAGGCTGCATACCGGAGCACTCGATCAACACGATGTCCGCCATCTCCACAAAGCTGGACATCCACAGGGCTGTGGCCATCCCTTTGTGAGAAGTGCTTTCGCGTTCACAAAATATGCTCGAGACAAAAGTTGAGAACAAAGAACATTTATTTATATTTACAACATTGCAAGGTTGCTTACCTCTGGAAAGTACCCCGAGGGCAGGAAGCCTCTTTGTTTCCTACGTTCCCCTGTAGCCTCTGGAGGGCTCGACACAGCGCATATAATTCACATGTCTGAGCCGACCAGAGTCTGGGGAGGCGACCAGCTTCGATAACAGAACCATCCTTGCCATCCACTATGCCATATCCACTGTAACGGGTTCCGTCTATACAACGAGAAGAACCGTCTATAAACCATCTCTCTCCCTCACATAGAGGCTCATCCTCTAGATCGCTCCGGATCTTAGTCTGAAAATCTATTATTTCCAAGCACTCATGTTCCAGCTGATCATAGGCCGTCTCACTTGACGGAGATACTAAGAATGCAGCTGGGTTCTGGTCCCGATTAGTAACCAGCATCAAATCATCTCAGTCCATCAAAATTGCCTCATATTTTAGAATTCTCGAATCAGTCAACCACCTCCCCGCACGCTGTAACAGAATAGTTCGGACGGTGTGTGGGGTGTGGACAGTCATTAGTGCACCAAAGGTAATCTTACGACCCTCTTCTACCAGGACAGCGGTGGCAGCAATAGCCTGGACACACTCCAGCCATCCGCGGCAAACTGGGTCCAATACCTTGGACGAAAATGCCACTGGTTGCCGGAGCCCCATTTGTTCCTGGGTCAATACCCCCGTAGCTACCCCATCCTTTGTATTAGAAAATAAGTCAAATGGTTTATTCAAATCAGGTAATGCCAACACTGGAGCCTTGGCGAGACAACTCTTTATCCTCTTAAATCCCTCCATTTCTTCCTCTGTCCAGACAGCAAGAGAATTATCTAGGCCAACTAACTTATCAATAAAAAATTTTACCAAACTAGAATAATTTTCTATCCAAATTCGGCAATATCCCACCAGACCAAGGAACTTCCTGAGCTCTCGGGCATCCTTGGGAGGTGGGACCTGCAAAATACCACGTATTCTCTCCGGGCTTATTCGCCGACACCCCTGACTAATTAGATGGCCCAGGTATTTTACCTCTGGCTGCACAAATTGCAATTTTGCCTCACTTACTCTCAACCCCTTTTCTCCCAGAAAGTTTAACATATCCACCGTATATTGTTTAACAGACTCTTGTCCTTCCCCCGTAATCAATAAGTCATCTACATATTGTATAAGCTGAGGGTGGGAAGCCTCTTTGTTTTTATACAATTTTCACTTCACCTCCCCTTACATTTGTCTTACGTTTGTCCTTCTTGGATTGGTTTGGCACTTTTCCCTATTCGTCTGACTCTTGACTGACTCCAACTTTCTCTTATCCCGTGCTCACACCTCCTTTCCCCACCCCCTTTTAAACAAGCTCTTTGTGTGTACGTGCATATTTCTATGTCTGCTTAAATTCCTCTGTTATCTTGTTTACTTTGTTCTGCTTTTTCATGCGCCATTTTACACAAAAGAACATTTTAGCTTTTTCCTTGCTTTCTTCTTTCTACCTTCTATAACTGTTTCAGAACTCCTACCATTAAAATAATAATTGTTTCTAAACTCCTACACCTTCTCTCCTCTGTGGATGGGACTCACATCAAATTCTGAGTGCCTGCCCCATCCTTGGCATCTGTGGGCGAGACCATGTCTCCCTGGCCTGAAGATTTCCCCAGTGCCGAGTCCCCGATCGCCAGGGCCCAGCTGTGGCGGGTGGGGCATGCCTTGGGACAGACGATCCACCGTGCGCCTCTATGGTGAACCGAAGTCTTCAAGGCCGACTGTACCAGCACTGTAAAGGCGGCGTGAAGGAAACACAACACTACTGAGGCATCCATCCGGGAGAATGAGATGACCTGTGCAGTGGAGCCCACACCGGTCGCAAAGACGAGCACTGCCAAAAACAGGTGGAAGGCCGTGAATAATGTCACAAGGCAGCAGCCTCAGTTATAACCACAATGGACTTCCCCCCCCCCCCCCCCCCACTGTTGGGCTGGGATTTGGGCTTCTAGACTGGGACTGACAGAGTCACCTTCGTGTCTGCAGATGAACTGCACAACAAAGGTGTCTTCTTTTACTAATAATAATACCTGGATTGGAAAATAAGTCCTACAAGGCCAGGTTGTCAGTGCTGGGGGCTCTTTTTTGGAGCGTAGAAGGATGAGAGGAGACTTGATCGAGGTCTTCAGGATTCTGAGAGGCGTAGACGGGGTGGACGGCCAGCGCCTGTTTCCCAGGGCAGGATTAGCAAACACCAGAGGAGGTCTGTACAAAGTGAAGGGAGGGAAGTTCAGGGGTAAGTGTTTTTACACAGAGTGTAGTGGGGGCCTGGAACGCCTCACTGGGGACAGTTATGGAGACTGGAACATTGGGGGTATTTCAGAGACGCTTAGACAGACATACGGATGGAAGGAAAATAGAGGGTTACAGGGTAGGGAGGGTTCAATTTTTTTTCGGAAGGGAACATATAGGTCAGCTCTACTGAAAGATACTGTGTGCGGGTGGAAGGGTGATACGCTCTATCAGCAGCTAAAGGCGACAGGCTTTAATACACTTTAGATTGAAGCTGGCCCGACTCCACGTGCTCGAATGAATGGAAAAGGATAGGGAGGTCAACCTTAGTGTGGCCAGGTCACAGGGGGAGGGGTTACAGGGGATCGAGTCATCAGTGGGTGGGCCAGTTACCCATACACAGGACAGTATAATCACGTCACCACAAAGGGGTCCTCAATGCTTTTGATAATGATGCCGGTGGATCATGTCAATGGGATGGAGGAAGGAGGTCTCCAGAATCCTCTCGGCCGCTCTTACCCCCAATCCATTTCTCTGCAGTGACTGTACCTACCCTGCAATGCAGCCGGCTGGGATGCTCTTGATCGAGCTCCAGTAGAAGGTTGAATTGGTGGCCTTGCCTCCTTCAGACTTCTCGGGAAGTGCAGTCACTGCTGGGCCTTCCGGACAAGCGAGGAGATGTTGTGCGTCCACGATCAGTCCCTGTTTAAGGAACCTGGTTCTCTCCACTCTCTCTCGACTACAGAGTTGTTGATGTATGGTGGAGGGCAGTTGTCCCAGGCCCTCCCGAAGTCCATGATCATCTCCTTCATCTTGTCCACGTTATGTCACACCAGACCCCACGAGATTTTCCCCGTGAGGCAGAGGATGGCCGGTATTTGATTAGTCGTGGGTTAGGGGAGTGGGGATGAGAGGGAGGATGGATCAGCTCGTGTTTGGAATGGTGGGGTCGGCTCGATGGGCTGACCTGCCCCCATAATCGAAAATTGGTTGTCTGACAGGAGGCAGAGAGTCGGGATGAGTGGGAGTTTTTCAGGTTGGCAGAGAGTGGTAAGTGGGGTGCCGCATGGGATTGGTGCTAGGCCCACAACTGTTCATCATTTACATTGATGACTTGGAGGAGGGGACAAAATGTGCAGCCAAGTTTGCGGATGACACCAAATTGAGTGGAAGAGAAAAAATTGTAATAAGGATGTGGAAAGTCTGCAGAGGGATATAGTTAAGCTGGATGAGTGGGCAAAGGTCTGGCAGATGGAGTACAATGTTAGTAAGTGTGAGGTTATCCACTTTGGCAAGAAAAATAAAAGAGCTGAATATTATTTAAAGGGTGAAAAACTACAGCATGCTGTTGAGCAGAGGGACTTGGGAGTGCTTGTGCATGAATCGCAAAAAGTTAGGTTGCAGGTGCAGCAGGTTATTAAGAAGGCAAATGGAATGTTGGCCTTCATCGCTAGAGGAATTGAATTCAGAAGTAAGGAGATAATGTTGCAACTGTATAAGGTACTGGTGAGACCGCACCTGAAGTACTGTGTCCAGTTCTGGTCTCCATATTTGAGGAAGAATATACTGGCTTTGGAGACGGTCCAGAGGAGGTTTACTAGGTTGAGCCCTGGGATGAAGGGGTTGACTTATGATGAAAGATTAAATCGTCTAGGATTGTATTCACTTGAGATCAGAAGAATGAGAGGAGATCTTAATAGAAACATATAGGATTATGAAGGATATGGATAGGATAGATGTAGGAAGGTTTTTTGAGCTGGCCGGGGAAACTAAAACGAGAGGACACAGTCTCAAGATTCAGGGGAGTAGATTTAGGACAGAGATGAGGAAAAATAGTTTTTCCCAGAGTAGTGAATGATTGGAATTTTCTATCCAAGGAAGTGGTTGAGGCTGCTTCATTAAACATATTTAAAATTCGGTTAGATAAATTTTTACATGATAGAGCACACATGTCAAACTCAGGCCCGCGGGCCAAATTTGGCCCATGATATAATTATATTTGGCCTGCAAGATCATATCAAATATGTATTAGAGCTGGCCCGCTGGCCGCTGTGCCAGTATAGCACATGCACAGCTAATACTACAAATCCCAGAATGCTTTGCCCGTCAGCCCGCTAATCGCCCCCACCTCCTCTCTTTACTTTCATTAGCATCTGTGACCTGTCGCCCAACTCACATGTAATAAACCCCTTACGGAAAATGGCCAAACGAAAGACAGAAAACAAGACCTTTCAAGACAGGTGGGAGGGAGACGATATGTTCATCATTTTAAAAGACAAACCTGTTTGTCATTGAAGCAAGTTGTTATTTTTTTTTACTTTTGGCTTGTGAAAAAAAAAAACATTTAAAAGGAGCTTAAAGGCTATAGAGAAATATTATTTATTGAATATTTTATTTCTCATTTGTTAATGCTTCTTCTGCAAAGAGTTTAACCAAAACTATTATTAAACATTTATTTTAATAAGAAAAAGTTTAACATTACATATGTTGAAAGAAGAGAAAACATGCAGATGTTGTTGAAAATTTTCAATAAATATTTAGTTTGGCCCACGACTTAGTCCAAGTTTTTAATTTTGGCCCTCTGTGAATTTGAGTTTGACACCCCTGTGATAGAGGAATTAGGGGTTATGGGGAGAAGGCAGGTAGGTGGAGTTAGGTTATAAATTAGATCAGCCATGATCTTATTGAATGGCAGAGCAGGCTCGATGGGCCATTTTTTGGCCTACTCCTGTTCCTACTTCCTATGTTCCTATGTTCCTATATCTTGTTGATGTAGGTACCCCAATGGTAACTATGATAGGAGAGGGCAGGAGGGAAAAGGTGAGCTCTGGGCACCTGGGATGCTTTGAGGGGACGGAGATGTGGCCCTCCCGCTGGGTCCAGCCGCCCAGTCGACTGGAGTTGGCTCTGCACAGGCTTGGAAAGGAGGGAGCTGACGGGGGCTTTTTAGTTGAAATCCTGAGGCCGTGAGTATAAGATGGCCTATCGATCAGCAGTGGCCGTGAGGGGGGTCGCAGGCTCTGGAGAAATGGAGGACTGGAGCAGGGCACTAGAGGATGGGAACATCATGAACCCCCCCCATGCCCCATCTGGGGAGGAGATGACCCGTGTGGACGGTGACCGCAGTGGGGCGGACTGGCAAGGTAGGGTGGGTGGTGGGAGGCTCTGTGTGGGGCTGCCAGCAGCTCAAGGTAAGGAACCTGGGGGGGGCTGCTGGAGGCTGCTGTTGGTGGGGGGAGGGGGGTGGGGACTCGCTCCGGGGCTTTGGATGGCCGTAGACTGGCCAGAGGTGGTGCCGGGTATCGGGAACGGGACGCGAGGGGAGCTGAGGGTTCCCTGAGGTTCAGATCTGGTCGCCGATGGTTTGGGCTGGACTCTGGGTGTCTGCAGAAGTGCTGTTGGTTCATTTATGGACACTCGGTGAATCTGGAAGTGGTGGGGGGGAGGGGTGGGGAATCCCTTTTGCTTCTCTCTCTCTGACTGTAAGAGGTGCTGAGACAATTCCTGCTGGGGTGAATCTGTCCCCCTGATGGCAGGAGAAAGGGAATTATGTGCAACTCGACACTCGTTACATTTTGATGATGGAGTGAATCTCAACCCGGTCGTTCCCTCTTTTAATGCCACATCCATTTTATCAAGACAAATATCCTACTGAGATTTTTCAAGCTGTTCGTGGCTTTGTTCCCAGATTCTTTTTTGTTTCTATGGATTTATCATCTTTTATTTGGGAAAACCAAAAGCCCCCTTCAATATATGAAAAAGAACAGGGGTTTGGCACGATCCAACTTTGGGTTTCATTATTGAGCAGCTAATATTCGACATGCTATGTTTTTGGGATTCGAAATGAGGAAAATTTAGGTGCTTCAAGGTGGATTAAATTAAATCCAGCAAAAAAAGAATAATTTCTTTTTATCAGTCCAATTCTGATTATCCAAAATCGGATTCTCTGAAATCCTCATTTATCCGAAAATGTTTTGAAATTTGGGATAAACGAGGATATTGGAGACCAATCAGAAATCCTTTATTATCTGAGGTTGGGGGAAAAAAATAATTCATTCGACGTGAAATTCGAATGATTCTCCTTGGTTCAGGTAACTCCCTCCCATCTCTCTTTCCATTTCTCCCCTGTTGACCTTTCTCTCCAACTCTCCCTCTCAGACTGCATCCTGTTGTCTTCCAGCCACAAGCAGTCATCAAGGAGAGCGGGCTCCTGGAGCAGGAGCTGGGACTTTGGGTTCCCGGGGCAGGAGCTGGGACCTCGGGATCCCGGGGGCAGGTCCAATGGCCTCGTGCTCCCATGGCAGGAGCTGGGACCTCAGGATCCCAAGGGCAGGACCAATGACCTCGTGCTCCCGGGGCAGGAGCTGGAACCTCCCAGGGGGCAGGAACAGCGACCTCGGGCTCCCAGGGGCAAGAGTGTGGACCTCGAGCTCCATGGCATTCCCTCCCTATCCCCTTCACTCCCTTGGCACAGCGGAACACGCTGACTCCAAACCCTCCCCTCGTCCTACTACCACAAAGGGAGGCCTCGCAGGGGGATGATTCAGAGTCAGGCATCGGGAGCTCCCGTGACCAGGGAGACAGGAGTCCACTGGCTCCCCAGTGATTGTTCCAATGGCCTGGGGGAAGTGTTGGGTATCGACGGAGGCCAGGATTTTTTTTTGGTGAGAATGAAATATAATTTTAATGCTTTAAATGCCTTCCCTTGTTGTTTGTTGTTGTTTAAAAACTGTTACAAGTGACTTTCCGTTGCTAGTGGGTAATGGTCAATTGTCCAAAAAAAACTGTTTCTCCAACCTAGGCCCGGACCTGATCATTTTGGATCATCAGAGCTGTTCTGTAATAATGGTTATTGATTTCCCTTTGATGATTACATAATGAATTGATTGAATATGTAGCAAATGGAAAGGGAAAAAAATAGGTAAGTAACGAAATGTGCTTATCTACATTAACAGTTACTTGCAATAACTCCATCTATAATAAACTTAATGAGTGCAACCATGTCAGACCTGTAGTTATATTAAAATATATTTTTGATTTTTTTTCCAAGCAAAACATAATAAAATTTTCAATAACCACGTTTAAATATGTATAATAGTTGCATTTAGAAGTCCTTTTTCTTTTTCTTGCTGATTTCGGGGCTGTGGTGCAGGTCAGGCCGCCAGATCCTAACAAGAGTGTCATATTTGTTCTTTAAGTTACAGTGGAACTCAGGTTATCAGAAATCGGATGCTCCGAAATCCTCCATTATGCGAAAATTATAAAAATCTTTGTATTGACGAGGAAACCCGAAATCCTCATTTATTCAAAATAATTTTCAGAGCTGAACTAACCAGTGGCATCAGGTACCTGGCACCAGGCAACAGCAGAGTGCGGGCTCATGGGCAGGAGCAGGACCCTCGAGCTACTGGCATGACCGGGGTCTCAGGGCGGTGGGGGGTGGGCGGGTGGCGGGAGGTGAAGAGAATTGGACAGGATTTTCTTTGGTGAGAATTAAACATTATTTTAATGCCGAAAAAGCCATACCATGTTGTTGCTGTACAAGCCTGGTTACAGGGGATTTGCTGTTGAATAAACCTGGCATCAGGTGATTTGCAGTTGTATAAACACGTTTACAGGTGATTTGCTGTAATATAAGCCCGGTTGCAGGTGATTTTCAGTTGTATAAGCCCAATTACGTGATTTTCTGTTGAATAAACCTGGTTACAGGTGATTTGCTGTTGTATAAGCCAAGTTACAGGTGATTTGCTGTTGTATAAACATAGATACAAGTGTTTGCAGTTGAATAAACCCAGTGACAGATGATTTGCTGTTGTATAAACATGGTTAAAGGTCATTTGCTGTTGTATAAACAAGGTTACAAGTGATTTGCTGTTGTATAAACCCAGTTACAGGTGATTTGCTGTTGTATAAACCCGGTTAAAAGGTATTTGCTGTTGTATAAGCCTGGTTAAAGGTGATTTGCTGTTGTATAACCTTGGTAACAGGTGATGTGCTATTGTATAAGCATTGATACAGATGATTTGCTGTTTATACACATGTTTACAGGCCATTTGCTGTTGTAAAAACATAGTTAAAAGTGATTTGCTGTTTGATAAACATGTTTATAGGCAATTTGCTGTTCTATAACCTGGTTACAAGTGTTTGCTGTTCTATAAACATGGCTACAGGTGATTTATGTTGTATAAACATAGTTACAAGTGACTTGCTCTTGTATAAACATCATTACAGGTGATTTGCTGTTTTATAGACATTTTTACAGGTTATTTGCTGTTGTATAAACATTGAAAGAGGTAATTTGCCATCATATAAAGGTTGTTACAGGTGATTTGCTGTTGTATATACATTTTTACCTTGAATTTGCTGGTTTATAATCCCAGATATAGGTGATTTACTGTTGTATAAACCCAGTTACAGGTGATTTGCCATTGTGTAAACAGCTACAGGTGATTTGCTGTTGTATATACATTTTTACCTTGAATTTGCTGGTTTATAATCCCAGATATAGGTGATTTACTGTTGTATAAACCCAGTTACAGGTGATTTGCCATTGTGTAAACAGCTACAGGTGATTTGCTGTTGTATATACATTTTTACCTTGAATTTGCTGGTTTATAATCCCAGATATAGGTGATTTACTGTTGTATAAACCCAGTTACAGGTGATTTGCTGTTTTCTGTCTGTTTACGTGATTCGCTGTTGTATAATCCCAGTTACAGATGATTTGCTGTTGTCTAAGTCTGTTTACATGATTCGCTGTTGTATAATCCCAGTTACAGATGATTTGCTGTTGTATAAACCCAGTTACAGGTGATTTGCTGTTTTCTGTCTGTTTACGTGATTCGCTGTTGTATAATCCCAGTTACAGATGATTTGCTGTTGTCTAAGTCTGTTTACATGATTCGCTGTTGTATAATCCCAGTTACAGATGATTTGCTGTTGTATAAACCCAGTTACAGGTGATTTGCTGTTTTCTGTCTGTTTACGTGATTCGCTGTTGTATAATCCCAGTTACAGATGATTTGCTGTTGTCTAAGTCTGTTTACATGATTCGCTGTTGTATAATCCCAGTTACAGATGATTTGCTGTTGTATAAACCCGGTTACAGGTGATTTGCTGTTGTCTAAGTCTGTTTACGTGATTCGCTGTTGTATAAGAGGTCTGGAAGGCTGGCGGCAAAACTCTGCATGCCAAACTGCATGAGTTTTTCAAGCTTTGTTGGGACCAAGGAAATCTACCTCAGGACCTTCGTGATGCCATCATCATCACCCTGTACAAAAACAAAGGTGAGAAATCAGACTGCTCAAACTACAGGGGAATCACGCTGCTCTCCATTGCAGGCAAAATCTTCGCTAGGATTCTACTTAATAGAATAATACCTAGTGTCGCCGAGAATATTCTCCCAGAATCACAGTGCGGCTTTCGCGCAAACAGAGGAACTACTGACATGGTCTTTGCCCTCAGACAGCTCCAAGAAAAGTGCAGAGAACAAAACAAAGGACTCTACATCACCTTTGTTGACCTCACCAAAGCCTTCGACACCGTGAGCAGGAAAAGGCTTTGGCAAATACTAGAGCGCATCGGATGTCCCCCAAAGTTCCTCAACATGATTATCCAACTGCACGAAAATCAACAAGGTCGGGTCAGATACAGCAATGAGCTCTCTGAACCCTTCTCCATTAACAATGGCGTGAAGCAAGGCTGTGTTCTCGCACCAACCCTCTTTTCAATCTTCTTCAGCATGATGCTGAACCAAGCCATGAAAGACCCCAACAATGAAGATGCTGTTTACATCCGGTACCGCACGGATGGCAGTCTCTTCAATCTGAGGCGCCTGCAAGCTCACACCAAGACACAAGAGAAACTTGTCCGTGAACTACTCTTTGCAGACGATGCCGCTTTAGTTGCCCATTCAGAGTCAGCTCTTCAGCGCTTGACGTCCTGCTTTGCGGAAACTGCCAAAGTGTTTGGCCTGGAAGTCAGCCTGAAGAAAACTGAGGTCCTCCATCAGCCAGCTCCCCACCATGACTACCAGCCCCCCCACATCTCCATCGGGCACACAAAACTCAAAACGGTCAACCAGTTTACCTATCTTGGCTGCACCATTTCATCAGATGCAAGGATCGACAATGAGATAGACAACAGACTCGCCAAGGCAAATAGCGCCTTTGGAAGACTGCACAAAAGAGTCTGGAAAAACAACCAACTGAAAAACCTCACAAAGATAAGCGTATACAGAGCCGTTGTCATACCCACACTCCTGTTCGGCTCCGAATCATGGGTCCTCTACCGGCATCACCTATGGCTCCTAGAACGCTTCCACCAGCGTTGTCTCCGCTCCATCCTCAACATCCATTGGAGTGCTTTCATCCCTAATGTTGAAGTACTCGAGATGGCAGAGGTCGACAGCATCGAGTCCACGCTGCTGAAGATCCAGCTGCGCTGGGTGGGTCACGTCTCCAGAATGGAGGACCATCGCCTTCCCAAGATCGTGTTATATGGCGAGCTCTCCACTGGCCACCGTGACAGAAAAGGTACAAGGACTGCCTAAAGAAATCTCTTGGTGCCTGCCACATTGACCACCGCCAGTGGGCTGATATCGCCTCAAACTGTGCATCTTGGCGCTTCACAGTTTGGCAGGCAGCAACCTCCTTTGAAGAAGACCGCAGAGCCCACCTCACTGACAAAAGGCAAAGGAGGAAAAACCCAACACCCAACCCCAACCAACCATTTTTCCCCTGCAGCCGCTGCAACCGTGTCTGCCTGTCCCACATCGGACTTGTCAGCCACAAACGAGCCTGCAGCTGACGTGGACTTTTACCCCCTCCATAAATCTTCGTCCGCGAAGCCAAGCCAAAGAATCCCAGTTACAGATGATTTGCTGTTGTATAAACACTGTTACAGGTGATTTGCTATTGTATAAGCCTAGTTACAGCTGATTTGCTGTTGCATCAGCCTGTTTACGTGATTCGCTGTTGTATAAGCCTAGTTACAGCTGATTTGCTGTTGCATCAGCCTGTTTACGTGATTCACTGTTGTATAATCCTGGTTAAAGTTGATTTGCTGTTGTATAAGCCTCCTTACGTGATTTGCTGTTTTATAAACACAGTTACAGGTGATTTACTGTTGTATAAGCCTGTTCACGTGATTCGCTGTTGTATAATCCTGGTTACAGATGATTTGCTATTGTATAAAACACTGTTACAGGAGATTTGCTATTGTATAAGCCTCTATACGTGATTTGCTGTTTTATAAACACAGTTACAGGTGATTTGCTGATTTATAAATATGGTTACAGGGATTTGCTGATGTATAAACATTGTTACAGGTGATTTGCTGTTGTACAAGCCTCCTTACGCGACTTGCTGTTGTATGAAAACAGTTACAGGTGATTTACTGATGTTGAAACCCAGTTGCAGGTGATTGCAGGTTTCCACAAATGATTCAAGTTCAAACGGTATTTTCTTTTGAATCAACATCTCAACTCCACGTGCTTTTGAATTAGAAGATGAAATCACATGACCAAACCAATCTCTCTTCAGTTTTAAATGTTCTTTTTCAGTTAAATGTGTTTCCTGCAAAAAAAGCTACTCCACTTTCATCTTTTTAATATAAGCCAAAACACGTTTACGGTTAATTGCGTTATTTAAACCATAAACATTAAAGGTTGGAAAATTCAAATTAGACATTACTTAACAAACAAAATTTTTAAAAATTTTACAAATTCAAAACAAGACCCAATAAAGTAAAGCTCCCCTTGCATGATTTAAAAAAAACACCTAAATTAATAAACTATAAAAATAAATCCCCCCCTTTGCTGTTGTATATGCCCGGTTACCGGAGGTTTGTTGTTGTATAAAAACAGTTACAGGCGATTTGCTGTTGCATAATCCAGGTTACCAGTGATTTGCTGTTCTATAAGCCCAGTTACAGGGGATTTGCATTTGTATAAATGTGGTTACAGGTGACTTGCAGTCATATAAACCCAGTTACAGGTGATTTGCTGTTGTATAACATGGTTACAGGTGATTTGCTGTTATATAAACATTGTTACAGGTGATTTGCTGTTGTATAAACCCGGTTACGAGTTACTTGCTGTTGTATGTTCCTAGTTACAGGTGACTTGCTGTTGTATAAACATTGTTACAGATGATTTTCTGTTGTATAAACCTAGTTACAGGTGATTTTCTGTTGAATAAGACCAGTTACAAGTGATTTTCTGTTGTATAACCCTGTTTATAGGTGATTTGCTGTTGTATAAACATGGTTACAGGTGATTTTCCATTGTATAAATCTGATTACAATTTATTTGCTGTTGCATAAGCCCAGGTACAGGTGATTTGCTGTTGTATAAACATTGTTACAGGTGATCTGCTGTTGTATAAACATTTTTACAGGTGATTTGCTGTTGTATAAACATTTTTACAGGTGATTTGCTGTTGTTTCAACCTGGTTACCTTAGATTTGCTGGTTTATCAACCTGGTTACAGGTGATTTCCTGTTGTATAAAAGTAGTTACAAGTGATTTGCTATTGTATAAGCCCGGGTACATGTGATTTACTGTTGTATAAACCCATTTACAGGTGATTTGTTGTTGTATAAACATGGTTAAAGGTGATTTTCTGTTGTATAAACCAGGTAACCAGTGATTTGTTGTTCTATAAACCTGATTACAAATGATTTGTTGTTTTATAAACCTGGTTACAGGTATTTGCTGTTGTATAAACATGGTTCCAGGTGATTTGCTGTTATATAAACTTGGTTATGAGTGATTTGCTGTTGTATAAACATTGTTACAGGTGATTTTCTGTTGTATGAACCCTGTTGCAGGTGATTTGCTGTTGCCACTGGGCTGTTTTTTAAAAAAATGGCCCTCTCTTCCATAAAAATAAAGTTTATGTGATATGGACCCGGTCCCAACTATTTGGCTTCTCGGAGTTGTACCGTTTATGATCTTTCTTCCCACAGTTTGACCGCTGTTCTTTTCTGCAGCCCGTGGTGCTATAATTAGAGGGGAGCCGTGCTTCCAAGTGATCGTGAGACATTTATTTCCGCTACCACCAGCGCTGTTTTTAGAAACGAGATTTGATATTTGGTCAATTTGTTGCTTATTTCCATGAAATCTGATAGATATGTCTCCAGGTCGCCTGCGAAGGCCACTCCTACTATCCTGGTTAATTTCTCTGCTACGTCTTGCCAAAATGGCCTCCCCTTCATGCACGACCACGTGGCCCATCTCCTTCCCACATCTGAAACTCACCTCTGATATTTTGGTCTCAGGTCTGTGTAACCTCTGTGGGGTGAGATGTAATTGGCATAATAAATTATTCTGAACCTGTCCATATCTTGCATTTATAAATGACGTCACGCTGTCCTTAAACCAGTCCGACCAGCTTCTTTTCTAAACACCCAAATCTGCCTCCCATCGTTCCCTTGACCTCTCCAACCCCATTTTTGCGCTTTCTCTCTGGAGAGCATCGTCCCCCTCTGTTACAAATTTGGGTGTGTTCCCCAGCCAGACCATTCATTCTGTTTTGCTAATTTCAGGTGAGGTCAACGTTGATCCCCATCACCCTCTGAACAATGGTCTAAGCTGGAGAAAACAGAAGGGGGTCCCCTTGGCCACTCGGTATTTGTGTTTCAAGTGTTCGAAAGACATAAGAGCTCCTTCCGTGTTGTAGTTGTTAATAGACGGCAATATTAACTAAGATTCAATCTATTATCACAATAATAAAACAGGGTTGTATTATATGAAATTCCTTTCTCCTGCTGTCAGGGGGATAGATTCTCCCCAGCAGGATTTGTCTCAAGAGAGGGAAGCAAAAGAGATTCCCTCAGAGTCACCGAGTGTCCATAGAATTGCCTCAAGCCCCGCTGCTTGTGCTGGTCCCCTCAGCCGCAGAGCCTCCCCCCACCCCCTGCTGATCTGGTCTCCTCCATGTTCACCGTCTCCTCCCCTTCTCCCTCTCAGCCGGTGGGGTGGGGGTGGGGGGGAAGGGGTGATCTTCCCACCCTCCGGTGCCCAGCTCCAGTCCTCCATGGAGGCTGCATCCCTTCGCGGCCACCACCGTCTCGGCCGCAGAACCCCAAGGTCGCGGCATCTCAAATAACCCCCCCCCTTCCATTGGCCTCTTCAATGAGCCATTCCAGACCTGTGCGGAGTCCAGCAGTTTAGGACTTTTACATTTATATTTAATAAAGATTTTTAAAAAGGACTAAAATTAAATTAATCTCATCCCCTCTCTCTAGTCTAGGTTACCTTTTGTTTTTGGAAGGAAGACCATGTTAAATGGAGGATTATTGCTGCCAGAGTTTAGATTGGCCTTCTTGATTCCCCAGCGCTGGTACAGCGGTTTCAGCTGCAAGGGGGATTATGGGTAGCGACAACTGTCATTGATCCCACATCTGGGGATTGATCAGGAGTCATCGCCCCTCCTGGGTAGAAATCCTGGCCATTTTAAGATCCTTACCATTTCCCTTTCCCAAAAGACCAAATCATCCACTGATGAGAAATAGGTTGAGAACTCAGAAAATTCTCTGGAATGAAGGGTTTCTCCCTGGCTCGTCCGGTTAGAGACAGACAAGCTCTTTTTTTTTCCTGTTGGATGCAGGTTTCAGGGAATGGTGTAGGAAAGGCATTCAGAGTTTCAAGGGTCTTGTTATTCGGAATAATTTTGCTTCTTCGAACAATGTAATCTTTCCAATGGGCATTTCTTTAGATATTTACAAATTATCCATTTTGCTCAGACTGAGCTTTCGGATTTTCCACGAATTGCTTGCTGGGAATTTTAATGTGCGACCTTATTCTTGCGGCATATCAGTGATTTTACTGGACTTAAATTTGGTCCCGTGGCTGGGATCAAGAGTGATTTGGAATGAGGCTTGAAAGTAACATTCTCAGTGGGAGATTGGTCCCCTACTCCCAGTTTGATTGATGATACCCCATTTTGTTCGAGACACTACTCGTTACCGCTTAAGATGATGCACAGAGTTCATGTGTCCAAACTTAAATTATCCCCGATTTAAAAAAAAACACAGATGTTTATTGTTTTTGTGTGAGAAATGCAAAATTTTTGAAGCTGGGTGTGCCCAAATTTTGAGAGATTCCGGAAAGAGATGCTTGCTTCAAACCCTATCTGCAATTTTCAAGATTAACTTGAAACCCTGTCTGTTAATTGCTCGGTTTGCTTTTTCTTGCAACTCGGATGAACCTCTTTCAGCATCTCTGGAAGAAAAGGCTTAGCTGTTACCACATTGATAGGCAGATGAGCTATTGTCGTTCATTCACTTACTCCTACGCGGTGGTTATATGATGTAATGTCCTATACGAGTTTAGAGAAAATCAGATAAAAATATCAAAGTTAGAATGTTCCCATTTATGAAGTTGAGGGCCCACTCTTAGAATTTCTTTTTATAATTGGAAGGACCAATGAGTATTACACGTTCCGGTAATTCTTTGTTGGTTCTCTGAGGGTCGCCAGTGATTACACATCATTTCTTACTTTTAATCTTCTGTGATATGTTTTTGGGAGATAAATTGGGAAAGGTTTGTTTGAACAGGTCACATACAAACACTTTAAAACAGATCTTATTTGAAATACTGGAGCTCTGCTCATGCTAGACATATCAGCCCCAGAGCCTTTGCAAAAACTTTGGAGAGTGCCCAAGAGACTTCACTAATGGATTATTGTTTACAAAAAGGCAACAAATGAAATAACTTGTCAGAGCCACAGACTGACTGCAGTGGAACTTGCTGTTCTAGGAGAGACATGTGGTTTTGCAAACAGAGAGAATCAAACAGGCTTTCTCTCAGAGAGAGAGAAAGAGATTAGTTCTGTACTGACAATAACCACACCAGCAGTGCAAATATAAGACAGCTTTAATAAACTAATATGTACACTAAGAGGTCTTATCTCTCTGCAAGACGAACCTGGAAGGCTAGACTGTAGTTCTGAACTGCTTTATATACAAGGTCACTGGGATGACCCCTGGTGACCTAGTGGTGTAATTACATATCACCACAAGTTCTACAATTTTATAGTCAGCAGTAACAGCTGGGACTGGAACAGGACAAACTGGAAAGCTTGTGGAAAACTCCATTTGGAAGACGGGTTGTCAGTGCTTAGTTCAGCCTGGTCAAAGCCTTTGTGGTTCATGCAAGAGGAGAGGACTGGCTGTCTAATGTTTCACTTAAAATAGGAGAAACAAAAAGGAACTCTGTGGTGACCTGAAAGAAAGAGTTTATCATCTGGAGAACCCTGAAGGAGGAAAGTTTCATTGGCAAGACACTGGAGTGGCTGATTAAAAAGGAATCAGTTGTGGGTGTCCTGGAACAACAAATCTCTCTCTGAAAACCAACAAGAACCTTCCTGAGCGGTAACTATTTACCTTTCAAAGCCTGGTGAACTTTATTCATGTTAAATTCTGTGCACAATATAAGAATTGCCTGCAACCAGTGAACTTAGAGGAATTAGAAGTGAGATTGGACTGTGAACCAAAGGACTTTTTTTGAACTTACACACACATTACATAAACATATGCTTAGAAGGGGGTTAAGTTAGGTTAAGTAAGTCAATAGTGATGTTAGAGTATAATTTTATTTTCATGTTTAAAGATAATTAAAAGCAACTTTTGTTTAAGTAACCTTTTGTCTTGGTGAATATCTATTTTGCTGCTGGGTTTTGGGGTCCTCTGGGCCTGTAACACTAGAATCAGTGGAAGCCAGTCATAAGAGCCTGATGGATTGAGGAGGAAAGTCTCTGGACGTCAGAGCCCCAGTGCTGTGGTACCTCCTACCCGATAGGCAGAAGGGAGAGCAGTTTATGAGAGGGGTCTCCAGGGGAATACAACTCTGCATCTCCATATTCCATCGGGTGGTACTTAGTTGGGAGTTGGACTTCCACATGACCGCTATACGCTTCCTGGTGACCAACAAGGCGGCCTTCACCAATGGAATTTGGTACCTGGACAGTTTAAAACCCATGTCCCCAGTGTCTGCCAGAAGATTCAATGCTGGATCCCGTGGAAAATCCACCTTTGTGATTTTTTTTCCACCAGATCCCCAGGTCCTCCCAGGATCTCAGATGTGTTTGCAGCCATGTGGAGTGGAGAAAGGTTCCAATCTCCTCGCCACACCTAAAGCACATTTTCTGGGATTTCTGATCTAGATGGATGTGGTTTTCAAGGTGTGAGGGTCCAGTTGATGTGGGGATTTGTATTTGCACCACCTGTACCTGGCATGAGTGATCTGCTGTCATGCTGTCCTGACACAGGTCTGAGCAGCACTGCTCGCGGATTGTTGTCTGACTCCCACCTTTCCCTCGACCTGTGTGAGCCCGGCTTCGGGCCCTCACTTTGGGATAGGAGATGCATTGTAGAGACCAATGTGTGCATATTCCCCTTTCAAATTAGTCACTACATGCGGCCAGGGTCATAGTCGGTCCCAAATGATCCCTTAAGAAAGGTTTTAGCTGGAGACAGCGTAAGAAAGTTTTATTTGACAAATCATACCTACTTCAAGTCCAGTCACTTTTATTTATCATTCAGACCGCACTCGCACAGTAAAGATGAGATAACGTTTCTCCAGGACCAGAGCAGATTTACAGAAATATCAGAACAGAAGTTAAACACGTTGAAATATTAAACGTGTACAGTAAAGGTCCACGGTACCCTATCCACATCTGTTCTGGGAATTCAAGAAACAGCTGTTGCCCAATCTGGATGTCAGTCCCTAAGTGCTACGGTACCTCCTACCAGGTGGCAGAAGGGAGAACAGTTTACGTGAGGGGTGTGTGTGGAGACCTTCAAATTGTTTATTGCCTTTCGTCTACATTGAGTGTTGTCAATGTACTTCATGGTAAAAAGAGATCTTTTCCACTGACTTCACTATCCTCTGTAGAGTCTTGCGGTCTGAGGTGGTACAGCTTCCAAACCAGGCAGTGATGCAGTTACATATACATCCTCTGTAGAACATAGTGAAGGTGGGAGATGAACATTCCCTGGCCTTCACAGGAAGTCGAGCTGCTGCCGCGCTTTCTTGGCCATGGAGCCCGGTGTTAGGGGACCAGGTCAGACTCTCTGGCAAAGAACTTGATACTCTTGACAACCTCAACAATGGAGCCATCAATGGTCAGTGGAGAGTGGTTTCCCCCCAGACCCTCCTGAGGTCGACGACCATCTCTTGTGTTGTTTGAACAGCTGTTTCTTAGTTATTCGAATGACATGAGCTGCTCATAATAGTCCTCGATACACCTGATCCCCTCCCAGCACCAGGTGTCCAGGATCGTCTTATCCAGAGTCACGGGTATTAGATTAGAAAAAAAGTGTTCTCTCCTTCCGAGATTTGGACCCACTTCTCCTTTTCCTTGGCATTGAAATTAACTAATTAATGTTGAGAATCTGGTTTCAATTTAGGATCTATGATGCCCAAATTCTAACGAATTAGTCCTATTTTAGGAAATTCCTTGTTTTTAACGTGTGGTTTGAGATCGCCATTCACGTCCAATCCTTTATTTTCGATAGTTTTACTGATCAAAGTGTTGCCTCTTTTCAACAATTATTCATCAAACGTTCAAGACCTAGACACGGGGTTGGCTCCAGAACTAATGTTAGAGGAGGGGTTCATCTGGGGCAGGGGAAGGGGGGTGCGAGCTAGGATCTACCTGTTGGGGGGAGCGGTGAGGGGGAATGCGAGCAGGGACAAACCTATCAGGGGAGTGGGAGTTGAAGAGGGAGGGGGATGCGAGCAGGGTCCTACCTGTCGGGGGGAGGGGAGGAGGAGTGTGACCTGGGACCTACCTGTTGGGGGAGGAGGTGCGATCTGGGGACATACCTGTCTGGAGGAGGGGTAGTGCGAGCTTGGACCTACCTGTCGGAGGGAAAGGGAGGGGGAGTGCGAGTAGGGACCTACCTGTCGGGGGGAGGGGAAGTGCAAGCTGGGACCTACCTGTCGGGGGGAGGGGGGTTTGCGATCAGAGTCCTACCTGCCGTGAACCCCAATGTGGGCCACGAGGATGCTCCTTTCATTGCATCTGGCATCACTAGAAGCTGCTGGGGCTTGACACATGCAGCTTATGAATCAAGCTAGAGGGGGTGGGGGCAGGTCTAATGGCCAGTGACTGTATGGGGAGGGACTGTACCTCCCTCGATGCGGGGGGCGATGCCTGCGAATGACCCCCTCATTGGTGCCAACCCTACCTAGACATCATTTATTTACAGGCTATGAGCTCTTTGTATTCTTTAATTTTGACACTTCCCCAAAGACCTGGTACCTAATATGATCAGGGTGGTTTTTTACCAGTGGGTCTCAACCCTTTCTCTTCCCACTCACAGACATTTGAATTAATCCCTCTGCCATCGGTGCTCTGTGATCAGTAAGGGATTGCTTAAGGTGGTGGTCTGTGGGTGGGAAGGTTGAGAATCCCTGTTTTAATCATCCATTCATTGACTCATGATGTGCACAGTTCCAAAGGAAATGGGCCAATGACCATTTTTCTCCAGCCATATATTTCAGTGACAATTGGGTCTGGAGCAGTGATTCTCAACCTTCCCTTCCCACCCACAGACCACCTGAAGCAACCCCTTACTGATCACAGGGCACCGATGGGTGGGAAGAGGGAGATTGAGAATTGCTGAAATTAAGGGTTTCCATTCAGGATGGCTGCCTGGAACTAGCTGTTTACAATTTCTGTTAATGCTTTGGATGGTGGACTGAATGGTTTTGTGGCCAAATTTGCGGATGGCATGAAGGTAGGTGGCCGAGCAGGAAGTGTTAAAGAAACTGTAAAATTGCAGAGGGGTAGAGACAATTGGGAAACTGGGCCACAATATGGCAGATGTGATACAACGTTGAGAAGTGTTCAGTTCTACATTTTGGCCGTGGAGATAAACAGGCAGAGAACTCTCTGGATGGGGAGAAAATTCAATCCTCGGAAGTGATGCAAACGGAACTGGGTGTCCTCGTGCAGAGAAACCTAAAAGTTAATGACCAGGTGGGATTGGTAATGAAGAAAATGAATGCTCTGTTGGCGTTCATTGTGTATAAGAGTAGAAACATGGTGCTCAGGCTCTATGGGGCACTGGTGAGACCCCATTTGGAGAACTGTGTGGAGTTTAAGGGCTCCCTATCTTAGAAAGGATGTGATGTTGTTGGAGAGGGTACAGAGGAGGATTCTCAAATGCCAGGGCTAACGTATGAGGGACGTTTGGCATCTGTTGGACTGGATTCACTGGAGAGTAGAAGAACGAGAGGGGATCTCCTAGAGACATTTCGAGTTGTGACAGAGGGGATGTAGATAAGATGTTTCCCGTGGTGGGTGAATCCAGGACAAGAGGGCGTGGCGTTAGAACGAGAAAGGACCCAGTTAAACCAGATATGAGGAAGAACTTCTTTAGTCAGAAGGTCATGGATCTGTGGAACTCACTGCCACTTATAGCAGCAGGAGATCTGATCGCTGGGGGAGTCTAAGCAGGAGATTCATAAGAATCTAATTGGTCAGGGCACCAGGGGGTGGGGGGGGGGGGGAAAGGCTGGCAATTGCATCGGGGGGATGAGTCACTCAATGGGCCAAGTGGCCTCCTCCTGTTCCTCGATCTTGTGAACCGGATCTCATGGGAACTTGAACCCCCGGCCAGGGGTAATCCCTTCCGAAAAGTTACCTAGCCCACCAAAAGGTATCTGACTCCAGGACCCTGCCGAGTGGAATGCAATCTCATGCCCACCCCAGAACACAAGTCCAACACAGCAGGATTCCGTCTGTTTGATTTCTGTGGAGTCCAGTGTAATGAATGCAGAGAAAACCAATGAACGGTCTTTGGTTCTTCATGTTTCTTTGACGTCCAAATCCTTTTCCAGCTCTGTCCAGAACGAGAGAGCTAGTGGGGCTTGGCATCGCTCGAAAGACATCATCCCTCCCACTCGAGGGTAGTCTGATGCGATGGCAGGTCTGTCTTTGGAAAAAGTATGAGATGAAATTAACTTTGTTTCTTTATGGAGTTCCTTTCTTATGTTGGCGTTCGTTTCAGGGGGAATAGTGTCTAAGGGTAAAGAGGGATGAGGCTCGATGGGGTCTCATTTGGAGAACTGTGTGCAGTTTGGAGCCCTTGATCTTCGAAGGGATGGAGAGAGTCCAGGACGATAATGTATGAGGAGTGTTTAGCGGCTCTCAGACTGGATTCATTGGAGTATCGAAGGACGAGAAGGGATCTCACTCTTTTTAAAAATACTTTAAGATTTTCAAATTACATAAAAATAATACATAAAAACAAAAACAGAGTAAACTAAACACTAAAAAAAACACATCCAACCCCCCTCCCCCCTCAGCCAGCCCTGCAAGGAGAGCTTAAAAAAAATCAAATAATTACAAACTTAAAAACTTAAACTATACAGTATTTTAAGATATTCCAAATAAGACGACTACATCTGAACAAAAAAAGAATAATTATCATGTAAATTATGTTTTTTTCCATATAAATACAAGATCTCAATTCATTATGCCAACGAACTATATTAACCTCGACATTATCTTTCCAAGTAATCGCAACACATTTCTGTGCCACTGATAATGCTAAATAAACAAAAGCTATCTGAAACTTGACCAACCCCAAACCAATCAGTGAAACAGTATAACCCGACAAAAATATCTCTGGGTCTAATGGCAATTTAATCTTAAATAATTTTTCAAAAAATACTCTAATTTTTTCCCCAAAATGGCTGAAATTTATTACAATACCAGACTGCATGTTAAAATGTTCCAGTATGTAATCTACATCTAAAACATAAATCTGAATTACTAAATCTATATTTCTTCAATTTCTCAGGAGTCAAATGCAACTGGTGTAAAAAATTATCTCAGTCTTGAACGCTGAAAGGATCGGACAGAGTCGATGGGAATAAGATGTTTCCCCGGGCGGGTGAATCCAGGACAAGAGGGGGCGGTCTTTGAATGAGAAGGGACCCATTTAAAGCAGAAATTTCTTCAGCCAGAAGGCCGTGGATTTGTGGAGCTCGTTGCCACGTACAGTCGCGGAGGCCAGATCGTTGGGGGAGTTTAAGGGGGAGATTGACAGGTATCGAATGAGTTAGGGGATTGAGCGATAGGGGAGAAGGCCGGAATTTGGAACTAGAGGTGAGAAAGTTCAGCTCAGGGTGGAGGGGCTGAACAGACCCAACAGGGCCAAATGGCCTGCCTCGGCTTGTTTTTCTGGGGTAAAACACAGGATTCCGTGGACACCGGTGGTTGAGTGATAAAATGCTGGAAAAACTCAACAGGTCAAGCAGTGCCTTTATGCAGCAACGGGGAAGGTACGTCACTGACATTTTGGGCTGGAGCCCTTCGTTAAGGTGAGGGGGGGCGTGAGAGTGGGAGGGAGGTGGTGAGGGTGGGATGTGATAGGTGGAGGGAGGAGTCTAGGTTGTTTGGAGAGAGAAAGGAAGTGGGAACTGGAATGACGTCAGGTGGGGGGGGGGGGAAATGCAGTGAACTCAACGTTCACGTCCTGGGATTGGAAGGGGGCCCAGACAGAAAGCGAGGGGTGGTTCCTCCAATCTGCGGGTGGACGGGGTGGGGTTGTGCTCTCGCTGGTAGCACAATGTCGCCACTCCAGCTCCATGGGCCATCGCTGCTCTTGCCCGGTAGACTGAGGTTCCTGCTCCTACCAGGAGCACGATGTTATCGCTCCAGCTCCATGGGCTGTCGCCACTCCTGCCCGGTAGGCCGAGGTTCCTGCTCCCGCCAGGAACACGATGTCACCGCTCCAGCTCTGTGGGCTGTCACTGCTCCTGTCTGATAGGTCGAGGGTCCTGCTCCCGCTGGGAACACGACGTCACTGCTCCAGCTCCGTAGGTTGCCACTCCTGCCCGGTAGGCCGATTTTTTTTTAACCTCCTTAATTTACAGCTTTGTTACTTGCGATTGGGGTGTTTTTAAAAATTCTGGGAGACTCGGACAATGGGGGTCGACTTGTTTGCTGGAATATACAATAGATCTTTCAGTCTAGGTGGGCAGAGTAAGTGGATGTAGGCTTTTTCCACTGAGAATAGGTGAGAAACCAACCAGAGGACGTGAAACTGGGGAATGTTTAGGGGGACACAAGGGGGAATTTCTTAATGCAGAGAGGGATGGGGGTCTAGGATGAAGTGAGGTGGTGGATGTGGGTTCGATTTGAACATGGAAGAAGAATTCAGACGGGTACGTGGATGGGAGTGGGGTGGACTGGGTGCAGGTCAGTGGGACCAGGCAGAGAAACTGGTTCGGCACCGACTGGAAGGGCCCATTTTCTGTGCTGCAGTTTACGATGATTCTCCGGCCATTGATCCAGGTACGAACCAACTGTGTGTGGTGGGTGGGGGGGTGGGGAGGGGGTGTGGACAGGGGGGAGAGTGTCCTGGGGCGCAGAGAGAAGGCACCGCCAACAGTTCTAATGGAGGTTGGAGGCACTGAGGACCATGCGTGAGGCTACAACAGGGTGGGGACCTGGGCGCAGAACTGGCCAATGGGGTTCTTCAATCCGGGTAGGGAGAGGTGATACGTTTTGGAAAGTTTGAATTGTTAACGGCAGGATCCTCCACAGCGTGGACCTCGCTCTGCCTAACCCAGGTGAAGCGCCAGCATAGAAGGCCGCAAGCACTTTGGCCAACATGCATCACAGACACTGGTCACCCTTGAGTTCCTTCATCACGACTTTGTGGAAGTGGACGGAAGACGTTGCGTTAAACTGCAGGTCTTTGCCGACTACCAGTGAAACTTAAATCAACTGCTGTTTCCAGGTTTCTTTTCTTAAAGAGTCCACAAGATAAAGGAACAGAAGTGGACCATTTGGCCCATTGAGACTGCTCCACCCTGAGCTAAACTGTTCTCACTTCTCGCTCCAAGTTCTGGCCTTTTCCCCTATTCCTACCAACCTCCCCAACGATCCGGCCTCCACGGCTGTAGGCGAGAACGAACAGCTCTGGAGTCATGGGGTGGGGGTGGATGGGGGGTTTAACAGGGAAACAGGAGCAGGAGTCGGCCATCCGACCCATTGATCCTGCTCTGCCAGGGCTGATCTGATCATTGACTCAACTCCACTGACCTGCCTTTTCCCCATCTCCCTGAATTCCTTTTTCATGTAACTGAACCTTAAATGTGTTTAATGAAGTCGCCTCAACTGCTTTCCTGGGCAGAGAATTCCACAGATTCACGACTCTCTGGGGAAAAACAATTTCTCTTCATATCTGTCTCAAATCAACTCCCCTGATTTTTGAGGCTGTATTCCCTGGTTCTGGGTCTCACCTACCAGTGAAAACCATTTTCCTGCCTCTCTCTTATCTACCCCTTTCATAAATCTAGATGTTGTGATAAGACAGGAGCATTTAAAATTATGAAAGGGATAGATAAGGAGAGGGAGGGGGCTGAGGACACTCGATGTAAAAAGTTTGACTTTTAATGACAAGCCACTGGGTGTACCAACAGGACCCAAGGATGCATTAAGTCGGTAACGCCAGCTTATAGAGGACTCCAGCCTTCGAACTTGGATGTAAAGATGGACCTTGATACGAAGAGCCCGGTGGATTGCAACAATAACTGCCCCCCCTCCCCCACTCTGTCAGATACAGCTACTGTCATTAAATAACGTACTCACGGAAAAAACAAATACCAATCCAAAAACACACGCCATCCGTTCTGCATTTAGACTAGTGGTTCTCAGCCAGAGGCCACCTGAAGCAACCCCTTATTGATCACAGAGCCCTGATGGCATCAGGATTACGTAAAGTGGTCTGTGAGTGGGAAGAGAAAGGTGGAGAATCACTGATTGAAACCTTTCACCCTGAAGCCATGTCCTCTCGTATTTATCTCTCCTAAAAGAATTAAAAGGATCCTACTCATACACCCCTCATAATTTTGTAAACCTCGATCAAATCTCCCCTCGTTCTTCTTCGTTCCAAGGAATAAAGTCCGAACCTTTTAATCTTACCCTGCAATTCAACTCCTGAAGTCCAGGAATATCTGAGTAAATCTTCTCTTCCCTCTTTCAATCTCACTGATATCCTTCCTGAAGTTCGATGACCAAATCTGCACACAATACTCCAAATTTGGCCTCACCAACATCTTATACAACCTCACCATAGCGTCTGACTCCTGTACTCAATACTTTGATTGAAGGCCAAGATGCCAAAAGCTCTCTTTACAACCCTACCCACCTGTGATGCCACTTTCAGGGAATTATGTGTCTGCATTCCCAGATCCCTCTGTTCTACCACACTCTTCAGTGCCTAACCGTTCACTGTGTACATCCTTTCTTGGTTTATCCTTCCAAAATGCAACACCTCACATTTATCTGCATTAAACTCCATCTTTTCATCTGGTCCAGATCCCTCTGCGAACCTTGAAACCCGTCATCACCGTCCACAACGCCTCCAATCTACAAATTACTTATAATACAGTGGTTCTCAACCTTTTTCTTCCCACTCACATCCCACTGTAAGTAATCCCTCTGCCATTGGTGCTCTGTGATTAGTAAGGGTGGTCTGTGGGTGGGAAGGTTGAGAACCACTGTTTTAATCACCCACCCCTCATTGACCTGTGATGTGTCCGGTTTCAGAACTCCAAAGGAAATGGGACAATGACCATTTTTCTCAATCAAAATATTTCAGTAAACAATTGGGTCTGGAGCAGTGATCCTCAACCTTCCCTTCCCACCCACAGACCACCTGAAGCAACCCCTAACTGATCACAGAGCATCGATGGCATCAGGATGACTTAAAAGTGGGATGTGAGTGGGAAGAGAAAGGTTGAGACCCGCTGATTTAGACTGAACAGCTCACAGACCCCTTCGGTCCCTACCAGCCCAACAGATGAACACCAATCAATTGTTCCTCCTGACCCAACAACCCAGCAATCCAGGGATGAGAAATGCTGGACCACCCTAATAATGGCCAGTTTCAGCTTCATTGCAGGAACATTCTGCAGAGTACAGCCCCTGCCCAACCCCCACCCCTCTAACCTTGCTGCAAGGCACGTAGGGACTCAACAACTTTGGAGACCCCTACTCTACACCTACGACTGTGTGGCCAGACACAATCCCATCTACAAGTTTGCCGACAACACCACAGACATCAGCAGAGTTGCAGACGGCAACGAGGAAGAGTACAGGAGGGAGATGGATCAGCTTGTTGAATGGGGTCACGACAACAACCTTCCTCTCAACATCAGCAAAACCAAGGAGATGATTGTGGACATCAGGAGGGAGTCGAAGGGTTCAGTAGTGGAGAGGGTCATGAACTTCAAATTCCTGAGGATCGATCCCGGAGCCTCCATGTCGATGCCATCACGGAGCAGCTGGCCAGCGGGTAGACCTTGTGAGGTGTCTGAGGAAATTCGGTCCATCACTGAAGTCTCTCATAAACCACTACAGGTGGACCATGGAGAACATTCTGGCCGGTTCCGTCACTGCCTGGTACGGAATTGCCAACTCTCAGGGCAAGAATAAACTCCAGAGGGTCGTTCACTCAGCCTGTGACATCACGAGCACCAGTCCTCACTCCATCAAGGACATCGACGTGAGGTGGGGTCTTCATAAAGCAGCCTCTATCCTCAAAGATCCATCACCCCCCCCAGGCCAGGGCCTTTTCACTCTGCTACCATCGGGGAGAAGGTCCAGGAGCCTGAAGTCAAGCACAAGGACGGTTTCTTCTCCGCTGCCACCAGATTCTGAAATGATCCATGAACCACAGACCCTGCGCCTGACTTTTCGTGCATTATTATTTTATAGTAATGTTATATATATGAATGTTTGCCCTGTGATTCTGCCGCAAAACATTAAATTTCAGGACTTGTTCGTGACAGTAGATTGTGATTCTAAAAAGGTGCCTATTATATACAAAGTGATAGTATGCAGGAATGGGTGCATGGGCTGGAGGTTCGCTCGGCCTGATTTCAGCAGGCCCGCACCCTGGGTTACTGTCCACTCACCTTAATGTGATGGGGTTTGGTGTACGAGCCCCTAACAGCCTGAATATGCCCGAGATAGTCTGATCTGGGAAGCTGCGCAGGCTCAGGCCTAGTCGGTACTTGGAGGGGAGACTGCCTGGGAATGCCAGGTGCTGTAGGTTTCTGCATGGTGGGGGTGGGGGGGTGGTTGTTGGACCAAGTAGCAACTCTCTGCCTGCCTTACAGTGGACAAAAGCTAAAGAATTTCATGCCCGTTACATTCTAGATGTAGTGTTACATGACAATAAGTGAACCTTGATCTTTACAAGCCATTGCACTATGGATAACATCTGGGTAAACTCGGTTCATAGATACAAACTGCACGTTAAAATGTGCTCTTTAAAATAGTTTGAACTCGGTATCACGGAAATACTTAACAAGATTGAATACGGAGAAAGATTGGGAAGACTGGGTCTTTATTCATTGGAGCGTAGAAGGTTGAGGGGGGATTTGATCGAGGTATTTAAGATTGATAGACAGAGTAGATGTGAATAGGCTCTTCCCCTTGAGGGTAGGAGAGATTGGAATGAGGGGGCATAAGCTAAGGGTTAGGGGGCAAAAGTTTAGAAGAGGAAGCTTTTTCACTCAGAGAGGGGTGGCTGAGTGGAATGACCTTCTGGAAGAGGTGGTTGCGGCAGAGTCAATTTGGTCATTTAAGAGGAGGTTGGATGAGTATATGGATGTGAGGGATTGGAGGGTTATGGACAGGGAGCGGGTGGGTGGGACTAGAGGAGTTTCACTTAAATCGGTGCAGAACAGAGGAGCCAAGATGGCCTGTTTCCACAATAAGTGTTATATAGTGAAATATGAGGCTTGACAAGTTGTTCAGATTAATCAACTGTTTAACCCACCCCTCCTCCTTCCTCTCCCCTTGCTTCCAACGCCTGGTGTTCTTGCCCTAAATCTGGCGGCCAGTCTCGTGGCAGCTCTTCAAAATGCTCTCAGGAGTTCCGCCGACAGCCAGCCCCACGAAGCCGGGCAGTATCCGAGGGCCGGAGGGGGCACCAGCTTCACAGAGCTGCCCCCTCCCTGACCCCTGCACAGAGCTTGGTTTAGGATCTCGACAACTGGAAAACTCCCGTCCCATCCAACATCCCAGCAGGCCAACACGGGAAAGAGGTTTGAATCCAGTTTTTCATTTTAAAAAATGCTGCATTCCAGGAGTTTGAATGGTTCTCGGTGGGAGGGTCTGAGAAGTTGAGCGTTAAAGGTCGAGAACTTGATCTGTTTGCTTCATGACTGTAACCGATTCCCTTTGGTCTCACAGGTCTGATGTCCCGAAAGGACATCTTGATAATGGACTGAGGAATGGAGTTGTGGAACTATCAGGCTTTTATTAACAGTCGACTGGAACGGCCGCCAACCTCACCGACCGACCTGCAAAGGGTTATGGGTAGGATCGGTCTCAGGAAGTGTGTCCAGCTGGCAGCAGCCGATCAGAGCGCAACATTGGTTGACCACACAAAAAAAAATCAAAACCCAAAATGACTTGAATCCTGTCAATGGCCACAAGTCGCTATTGAGACGCCTTGGCGCATCCATGCTCTCGAGATCTATTTGTTCGGCTGCCATCGGCCTCCGGGTTTCCCATCACATTTTACAACTCGGGTTTCTCTGATGCTGGCAGAGCGTGGGGGATTACAGGTCGTGAAGACGGCCATTGAGTCGAGCACTGGCCCCGAGTGGGCCCAACCTCTGGCAGCGCTGCACCCGTGGCTGTCGGGCTGAAAAGGTGCCATTGGTCTCAAGGCCACCACCGCACAGGTCAGTGCGAAGGCCTTGGGGATGCCAGGCTTCATTACTTGGGGTGGGGGGGGGTGGGGGAGGAATTCAGTTCAAGAGGCATCAGGTGTCCGGTTCTGGCCGCCTCATTACAGGAAGGATGGGGAAGCGATGGAGAGGGGGCAGAGGAGATTCACCAGGACAGTGCCTGGTTTGGAGAACATGTGTCATGAGGCCAGGTTAAAAGAAGGATGAGGGAAAACCTGATAAAGGCCCACAAAGTTAGGAAAGGCGTAGATAGGGTGGACGGCCAATGCCTGTTTCCCGAGTACAACCTGCCGGAATTGCTGACTGTGTTGGACCTGACAACACCAAATCAGCATTCCAAGAATTAAGGAACTGTCACAAATAACAACTATAAAAAAAACCCAGTTCCCAGAAATATGACCGCAGAATTTTCAACAGAAAAACAGATTACCAGAATCTGAAGGGGAGGGTAATATGCCCCGGTCCCGGAGTATATACATCTCCCCTGACAGTATGGCTCCCTCAGTCCCGGCCCAGGGAGGGTGGGCCTGGATTATGGATTCCGGTCCTGGAGTATATACATCTCCCCCCGACAGTGCAGCTCCCTCAGTTCCAGCCCCGGGGAGTGTGGGGTTGCTCCAGTGTTTGGGGAGAGATGAAGTGCGGGGAATAGGGACAGGAGAGTGAGTAAGAGACTGAGAGGGAGAGAAAGAGCAGGCAGAGGAAAACTTGGAGCAGAGAGAATCAGGGAGCGGTGAGGTGTGGTGTTTACGCCAAGGTTCACTAAGAGGCTGGAATGTGGGATGTCCAGGCCTCTCAGAAGGGAAGGGCAAACTTCCAGCTCTGTTGCTGTACCACAACCCTCCCCCCCTCTCTCCCCCTCCTTCTTCACCCTCTTTCACCCATTCTCTCCCTCCTCTCCTCCCCTCTCTCTCCCCTTTTTCCCTCCCCCACCTCTCTCACCCCCTCCCCGTTCTCTCTTCCCCCTCTCCCCTACCTCTCTCCCAATCTCTCCCCCCCTCTCTTTCTCCTATTTCTCCCCTATCCCCTCTCTTCCCCCTCCCTCTCCTACCTCTCCCTCTCCCTCCCTCTTCTACCTCTCTCCCCCTCTCTCTCCCATCCCTCTCTCCCTTTTTCTCTCCCCTCCACCTCTCTCCCCCCGCCCCCTCTCCCCCACACTCTTTTCCATTTTAAAATATTTTTACTGGTCTTAATAAAAAACATACAGACAAAAAGGGGACATTTACACCAACTAAATAAAACATTCTGTAATATAACTATTGTACAGAAACTGTAAGTCATATCTGTAATTCGTTATAACTATTTTGGAAAAAATAACCTCTAATCATATATAAACATGACCTAAATCTCATCGTGTTTGAACCTCGAGAAGATTAGATGTAATGTTTTGAAAACTGGTTAAGTTTAATAAAAGGTGCACATTTTTATTGAGTACTTTAATGTTTAATGTTTAATGTTGTGGTTTACTGTTTTGTTTGGAGTCTCTTCCTGAACTTACTTATTTACATAAAGGACCTTTCACCAATGTTACTATTACCCTTTCAACCATCCCAGTGGCTTTTTATCTTTGGGGGTGGGGTAATAGATTTAGGATCAGTTAATAACAGTCATTTTTCTTTTGGTTTTTTTCTGAAGGAACGAAAGATAATATTGAATTCTGTCTGCTTCTTTATCATTAGTTGTGATGTTCATTTTGATTCTAGGGTACATTGTAATTACCATATATTTCAGCATATCAGTCGACCTCCATTTTTCATCCTAATTTTAAGGGTAAATCTGGTGTATAAGTCGACCCCCTTTTTATTGGGCTGTTCCGGGCCTCCCAGGAACAAACCCAAATTTTTTTAAAACACCCCAATCACAAGTAACCAAGCAGTAAATGAAGTAAGTTAAATTGATCTCCTGACTAATTCAATACCAGTCAATCTCCCTCAACGATTGGGCCTATGCGGCAATGAACTCCACAAATCCGCAATCCTCTGGCTGAAGAAATTTCTGTTTGAACTGGGTCAGGAGGGAGTCGGGGAACACGACCCAGTCCTCATCGAGGGCTCGGCAGTGGAAAGAGTCAAAGACTCCAAATTCCTGGGGGAGTCACAGTCTCCGAGGATCTGTCCTGGAGCCTCCACGTTATCACGAAGAAGGCTGGCCAGCGGCTAGACTTTGTGAGTTGTCTGAGGAGATTCGGTCTGTCACTGAAAACTCGCGTAAATCTCTATAGGTGGACCATGGAGAGCATTCTGGCTGGTTTCGTCACTGACTGGAACAGAGACACCAAATCTCAGGACAAGAATAAACTCCAGAGGGTCGTTCACTCGGCCTGCGACATCACAGGCACCAGACCTCACTCCATCGAGGACATCGATATGGGGAGGGGTCTTCAAAAAGCAGCCTCTATCCTCAAAGACCCCCCCACCCAGGCCAGGCCCTCTTCACTCTGCAACCATTGGGGAAAAGGTCCTGGAGCCTGAAGATGAGCACAAGGACAGCTTCTTCCCCCCTGCCACCAGATTCCGGAAAGATCCATGAACCAATGACACAGCCTCAGTTTGATCTTTTCTTCCAAGATTTTTGTTTATTTTCCAAGGAGGTTTTATCTAAATGTTTCCCCTGTGAGGCTGCTGCAGAACAAAGAATTTCTTGTTCATGACAAATACTGATTCATGTCAGGGAGAAAGATGGAGCGTGGGTCTGGATGACCGAGGCAGTGACGGGTTAATGCAGTGTTTGCATGACCTGACCTTTGAACAGACCCAGTCGTGCTCAGTCATCTCAGTGCCACGTTCCGAACTGCACGGAAGGGTTTCTCTCTCATACGTCCTGACGTAGATGAGAACAGTCGGGGAACTCCCTCAGTGGTGAAGTGACGAACTTGAGGGCTGGAAGGAATTCCTGAGGGTTTTAAATCGGATGTGGAGCAACCAGTCACTCTCTCTCCTTGTGTATAACATCCCCCTTCGTTCCCGTGCCCTGTTCAAAACCCCTTCCCTGTCTGTAACCCCCCTCCATTCCCCGACCCCTGTTCAAAACCCCCTCCCTGTCTGTAACCCCCTCCACTCCCATTCCCCCTGTTCAAACCCCCTCCCTGTGTCTTTAACCTCCTCCACTCTCCGTCCCCCTGTTCAAACACCCTCCCTGTGTCTTTAACCCCCTCCACTCTCCAACTCCCTGTTCAAAACCACCCCCCGTGTCTGTAACCCCCTCCACTCCCCATCCCGTTCAAACCCCCTCCCTGAGTCTTTAACCCCCTCCACTCTCCATCCCCTGTTCAAAATCTCCCCATCTCTGTAACCCCCTCCACTCCCCGTCCCCTTGTTCAAAGTCCCTCCCTGTGTCTGTAACCCCCTCCACTCCCCGTCCCCCTGTTCAACCCCCCCCCTGTCTCTGTAACCCCTCCACTCCTTGTCCCCCTGTTCAAACCACACTCCCCGTCCCCCTGTTCAAAACCTCCCTCCCTATCTCTGTAAACCCCTCCACTTCCCGTCCCCCTGTTCAAACCCCCTCCCTGTGTCTGTAACCCCCTCCATTCCCCGGCCCCCTGTTCAAACACTCCTCCCTGTCTCTGTAACCCCCTCGACTCCTCGTCCCCCTGTTCAAACACCCCTCCTTTTCTCTGTAACCCCTCGACTCTCCATCCCCTGTTCAAACCCCCCCTCCCTGTCTCTGTAACCCCTCCACTCCTTGTCCCCCTGTTCAAACCACACTCCCCGTCCCCCTGTTCAAAACCTCCCTCCCTATCTCTGTAAACCCCTCCACTTCCCATCCCCCTGTTCAAACCCCCTCCCTGTGTCTGTAACCCCCTCCATTCCCCGGCCCCCTGTTCAAACACTCCTCCCTGTCTCTGTAACCCCCTCGACTCTTCGTCCCCCTGTTCAAACACCCCTCCTTTTCTCTGTAACCCCCTCCACTCTCCGTTCCTCTGTTCAAACCCCCCTCCCTGTCCCTGTAACCCCCTTCACTCCCCATCCCCCTGTTTAAACCCCCTCCTCACCCCCGCACCCCTTCTCCCTCTCTCCCTCAGCCTCCACCCCTCTCTCTCACCTCCTCAAAACTTGCTCTCCCCTTCTCTCCCTCCCACCCCCTTCCCTTCCCCTCTCTTACTCCTCCACCCTCTCTGTCAACCTCCTTTCTCACCTGCCTATCTCGCCCCACTCTCCCCTACCCCTTTCTCTCTTCCCCATAACTCACCATCTCTCTCCAGTCTCTGCCCCCATCTCTCCCCCACCTCGCTCCCCTCTCTCCTTCCTTCATCCTCTCTGTCCCTATCCCCCATTTTCAGCTCTTCCCCTCTCTCCCTCTCTTTCTCTCCCTCTCTCACTCCCCCTCAACCCCCTCTCTTCCTTCCCTTCCCCCTTTTCTCCTCTCTCCCCTTTCCTCCTCTCTCTCCCCCTTTCCCCCTCTCTCCCTCCTTCTCTCTCCCCCTCCCCTTTTCTCCCCCTCTTCTCCTCTCCCCTCCTCTTTCCTCTTCCCTCCTCTCTCCCCTTCCCTCCCCCTCTCTCCTCCTCTCTCCCTCTCCCCTCTCCCCTCTCCTCCTCTCTCTCCCTTTCTTCCCTTTTCTCTCCTTCTCCTCTCTTCCCCTCTCTCCCATTCTCCCCCTTCTCTCTCTCCCTCTCTCTCCCCCTCTTCTCTCCCCTTCTCTCTCTCCTCCCCTCTCTCTCCCCTTCCTTCTCTCCTCCTCTCTCCCTCCTCTCCCCCTTCTCTCCCCCTCTCTCCTCCTCTCTCCCTCTCCCCTCTTTCTCCCCATTTCCTCCTCTCTCCCTCTCCCCTTCCCTCTCCGCTCTCATTCTCTCTCCTCCTCTCTCCCCTTCTCTCCTCCTCTCTCCTTTCCCTTCTTTCTCCCCTCCCCTCTCTCTCCTCCCCTCTCTCCCCTCTCTCCCCCTCTCTCCCTCCTCTCTCCCCTCCCTCCTCCTCCTACCTCTCCTCTCTCCCCCTTCTCTCTCCTCCTCTCTCCTCTTCTCTCTCCCCCCCACCATTCTCTAGAGAGCAGTAATGCTTTCTAAATCTCCACCCCTCTGAATACCTCAACCTCTGCACAAATGCCTCCCCTCATTCACCCTTTCGTTTGTGTCGATCTGTGGGAGAAAACCCATCTTGCGCACCTGTGCGAATATTTATTCAGTGTTTGATAATGGATCCATGGCACCTCCTGTAATAGGATTTGGACATGAAGGGGAGAGATGTGGACAGTGAGTCAAGGAGGTGAATCCGAAGATTGGATGTGGTGTGGACAGCATAGAAGGCTGTCGAAGGCCACAGCAGGATATGGAGAGGCTGGGGAGTTGGGCGGAGAAGTGACAGGTGGAGTTCAGTCTGGATCGGTGTGACGTGATGCAGTTTGGACGGACAATCCACAAGGCTGAGTCCAGGGTTAATGGTCAGATATTCAACAATGTGGAGGAACAGAGGGACCTTGGCGTCCAAATCCATACATCCCTCAAGGACACCGCACAGTTTGATTGGAGAGTTATGAAGGCCTATGGGATGTTGGGCTTTATTAATAGGGGGATTGAATTCAGGAATAGAGAGGTCACGTTACAACTCTACAAATCTCTGGTGAGACAACACTGTGTTCAGTTCTGGTCACCTCATTACAGGAAGGATTTGGAAGCTGTGGAGAGGGGGCAGAGGAGACTGACCAGGACGTGGCCTGGATTGGGAAACAAGTCTGATAAGGCAAGGTTCGCTTTGGAGTGTAGAAGGATGAGAGGAGACTTGATAAAGGTCTACACGATTATGAGAGGCAGAGACAGGGTGGACAGCCAGCACCTGTTTCCCAGGGCAGGGTCAGCAAACACCAGAAGATGTGTATACAAAATGAAGGGAGGGAAGTTCAAGGGTACATTTATTTTCTACACAGAGTAGTGTGGGCATGGAACGCCTTGCTGGGAATGGTGGTGGAGGCTGGAATGTTGGGGGCATTGAAAGGATTCTTAGGCACAAGGATGGAAGAAAAACAAAGGGTTGTGGGTGTGAGGGAGGGAAAAGGGGAGACCGTGGAGTCAGTTTGTATCAGTTGGCACAATGTTGTAGGCCACATGATGAAGATATGTGATGTATTCTGTGTACACCGAGGTGCAGAGGAATGCTGTGTCATCGGGTTACACTTGTAGAGTCAGACGGTAATGAACTTGGAACATCAAACACTGCCGCAAAGAAACTGATGGACAACCATCTCGCCTTCCACTCAATCATCTGACACAGATCTGTTGTCTCTCCCCCCCACCCTCTCCCTCTCTCTCCCCCTCCCTCTCCACTTTTTCCCCCCTCGCTCCCTGCACTCAACTGGGATTCACTGGGAGGGTATTGTACTGATAACTGACCCCGCCTCCTGGCTCCACCCCTGCCTCCCGACTCTGCACACATCTAACCCTGGTTTCCCGTCTAAACCCAGAACCCTTCTGAAGACCACTGTTAAACCCTACCCTTAGTTACGAGCTAATAAAAACATTTGTTCTCCCTCCGATTGTGAGAGCTTTTATTCACGCTACAATTTTATTAGCTTATTCCCTAATGATGGAAGCGCGACTCTAGCCAGGGATGTTGCTAATAGACCCTCTGTACCCCGACGCGGCTGAGGAGTTCACGTACTGGCTAGACTGCCTCCAGACCTACCTGAACGTGACCAGAGACGTCTTCCAACCCGATGAACTCAGGAGGTCCGCATTCATTTCGAGGGTAGCAACGAAAGGGTATGCAGTTATTAGGGACTCCACTACACATGATGCTGCTATCAAGGCGTTGAGGGCTTGATACCTGAAGTCACAGAATGAGGTTTTAGCGAGGCATCGACTCGCTTTACGTCACCAGCAGACAGGAGAGACCATCTATTACTTCCTGCTGGATCTATGGATGTTTGCCAAGAAGTGGAGGTACAAAGTAGCTACGGGCCACATTCGTGAGGAAGAACAGATCGGGACACTCTAGCCGTGGGGTCCGCTCGAGATACATGAGGCAGTGACTGCTCGAATTGGGAAAGAAGGACCTGGCTAGTCATGTTCGAGCTGGCCAAATCGCTGGAACAGGCAAAGCTTGAGAATGATGACCTCAAAGCCAGAGAGCTCACCCACCCAGGTGAGCCCTTCCAAGGACCAGCTGCTCCCGCTACCCCTGCCCTAATGGTTGCCACTTCCCGAGTGCACTTTTTCTGCTGCAAGATCTCGTTGCCCAGCAAGAGACTCAGCGTGTTCCAGCTGTGGCAAGAAAGGACATTGGGTGAGGGTTTGCTGCACGAGGGGAAGTCCACGGCCTGCACTGCTCCTGGATCCAAATCCAGCCCCAAGCCGTCTGGCCCGAATTCACCTGAACCCACTTTCTGCACCAGTGGCTGATGGAGGGTGGTGGTGAGAAAATGGCGTTAAAAGGCTCAGCGGCCATCTTGCCACAACCCAAATTCAATCTCAACACTATCATCATCAGAGGAAGAAGGAGGGCGGCCATCTTGCCACATCATGTGGTTGATGCCATCTTTCCCACGCAGGGTAGCCCAAGACGATGGGGGCCACTCGACTGAGGAGTATGGAGTCTCCAGGGAGCTTGCCTCAATGGTCCTAGATCAGGACAGACCTCAGAAACTCATAGTGACCGTGAAGGTAAACGGACATTCCACTAAATTCCTAATCAACACGGGCTCTGCTAAAAGCTTCACAGACTCATGGACTGTGCAAGGATGCAACCTAAAGATGCATCCTTCCAATTATTGCATATTCCTTGTGTCTCAGTCGCATTCTACGTGTGTTCAACAACATTGTATAGTACGTTTGTTGTTTGATGGTGGGGAGTTCTGTAAGATTTGCCTGTATATACCTGATGAATTGTGTGCTCCAGTATTGTTGGGTCTGGACTTCCTGTGTCACCTTAAAAGCATGACTGGAGTTTTCTGGTCACCTCCCCCCGTAATGGTTTGGAACGGAGGGCCTCTAAAATCAGAACCCACAAGCAGCCTCTCTGAATCCACACTGAATATTGACCCCCCCCCCCCTTCCCGAATCTGTCCCCTGACTGCAAGCCCGTTGCTACTAAGAGAAGAAGGTACAGCACAGAAGACCGAGAGTTTATAAAGTCAGAGACTGAACGTCTGCTGGAGGAGGGGAATCATCAAACCTAGCACCAGGAGAGCGCAAGTGGTAGTGGTAAAGGGGATCAAACAAACCCAGTCTGGTGATTGACTAAAGCAAGACTATTAATTGGTACACACTCATGGATGCATATCCCCTCCCTCATATTTTGGATATGGTGAATGATATTGTACAGTATCAGGTCTATTCGACCATTGACCTGAAATCTGCTATCACCAGCTGCCAATCCGTTCCAAGGACCGTCCACATTTGAGGCAAATAGCTATCTCTATCAATTCCTGAGGGTCCCTTTCGGTATTACTAATGGGGTTTTAACTTCCAGAGGCAGATGGACAGAATGATGGATGAGTATAGGTTGAAGGCTACTGTCCCCTACCTCGATAGCATCACCATCTGTGGCCACAGCTTGGAAGACCATGACACCAACCTCCAGAGTTTTCTCCACACGGCGAAAGCCCTGAACCTCATAACTCTGACAAGTGCATGTTCAGGACTAAATGTCTGGCTATCCTTGCGTACATGGTGGAGAATGGCATAATAGGCCCTGATTAGAGCTCCCCATCCCTGGGACCATAAAGGCTTTGAGGAGATGCCTGGGGGTTTTCTCATATTACACCCAGTAGATCCATCAATACGATGATAAGGTTCACCCTCTCTTAAAAGTCACTAATTTCCCCCTCTCGGCAGAAACCCAAGCGGCTTTCAACTACCTCCGGAACCACATTGCGAAAGCTGCCATGCACGCGGTGGAAGAGAATGTATATTTCCAAGTGAAAAGTGATGCTTTGGACGTAGCCCTGGCCGCTACCCTCAACCAGGAAGGCAGTGTGATAGTATGGATTCTATCACTGATGTATATATGTGTATATTGTAGTATAGGATGGCTGTGATTGACTGAGAATGTAGCCACGTCTACTGGCAGGTCTTAAAGGGATGCTCCTAGCCAGACCCAGATCATTTTGGACTGGTCGACCTATATGTGATACGCTCCAGTCTTTTGTTAATAAAAGCCTTGGTTCGGATCAACAAATCTTTGATTCTTTCGATGTGCACTACAATTTTATTAACAAAAAACTTTTATAGGGATGGAGCAAATGCTGCGACCGGAACGCCTCAACATCAACCCACAGTCAGCTACTGCCCTGAATGACTTCAGGCACTGGGTGAGGTGTTTCGAGGCTTACCTACAGCTCTCTGACCCTGCCGTGGAGGAGGACGGCCATCGACTGCTAGTATTGATGTCTATGGTGTCCCCAAGGGTCTACGAGAGCACCCAGGACACAGCCACCTACACAGCAGCCATGAAAGTGCTGAAAGAACACTACGAGCGACCTGTGAACAGGGTCTATGCCCGGTACAAGCTAGCGACCAGGAGGCAACTGCCCGGTGAGTTCTATGGAGCTTACCTCCAGGTACTAAGGTTATTGGGCAGAGCCTGTGCCTGCACAGACAGAACTGCAGCTGAGATCACCGATGATCTCATTCAGGATGCTTATGTGGCTGGGGTCCAATTGAATGAGGTGAGGCGGTGCCTGCTAGAGCACAGGGGAGAAAACCTAGAGGACACGACCCGGATCGCAGAGACAATGGAGGATGTGGTCTTAAGTATGGATGCTTACTCTCAGGGCTGGACCCCATGCTATGAAGTGAGTAGGATTCCTGCTCTTAACCCTACTACCCCACAGCCCTCCGATAGCTTGGCTGCCGCCACTATCCTGCTTGATGCGACCCTGAAGTGCTACTTCTGTGGGAGGGACAAGCCCAGCTGGTCCCAGTGTCCGGCAAGGAAAGCCAGGTGCCAGAAGTGCCTTAAAATCGGCCACTTTGCTGCAGTCTGTCGATCCAAAATGGCCACCACTAAACACAGCGCCTCGTGTGAGGCCCAACCACCATCCCGTTATTCAAACTTCTCTTCATCAGAGCTCTTGTCCAATGAGAGCAAGGGCTCGATCGTGCGACAGCGCCTGATGTCACGGGACAGGCACTGCATGCAGAAGGGACCCTCCACCCTCGCTACGATGATGTTGGCCCGCTTGGACTGCTCACACGAAGTAGCAGCTGCCCAGGCCCAGGCCCAGGCCCAGGCCCCGGCCCCGGCCCCGACCCCGATAACAGCCACTCCACCTCCGACTCAAATGATGGCCGCCCCAGCTCCAGTTCCGACCTCAGTGACGGTCGTCTCAGCTCCAACTCCAGTGATGACCGCCCCAGCTCTAACCCTGGCTCTGACTTCAGTGACTGCTGCCAACGACCAGGTACCTGCTGCCGCCTCTACTGCTGCCTCTGACCTGGTACCCACCGACACCGTCGACCAGGTACCCACCGCCGCTACCGACGCGCCGACCAGGTACCTGCCGCCGCTACCGATGCTATCGACCTGGTACCCACTGCCAGTACTGTCGACCACTGCCTGACTAACTGTCCCACCACCGACTGCAAGCAGCGGCTCCCAGCACTTAATGTTGGTAGCCCGACAGCCCCAGCTGGCTGCAAGCAGCAGCCCCACCCATTCGCCACCAACAGCTCCAGCCTGACTGCTTCAGTGACGTCACCACGCACATGTAGTCCACTTCAGGCCCATCGCTGCGTGACGTCATCATGCAAGACTCTACAGTCCCCAGCACAGGTTGCTGCATCAGTGACCCTGCACTAGGACTGCCCCCATCCCCTCACAAAAGCGATGCCATTGATTAAAGTGCATGGACACTGTACTAATTACTTATTTGACTCGGGGTCAACTGAGAGTTTTATCCGTCCAGACCTGGCCCACCATTGCGGACTGGTCATTCTCCCCACTGACCAAAAGATTTCATTGGCGACCAGATCACACTCGACTGGGATAAAGGGGTATTACATGGTGACCCTGAAAGTCCAGGGCATCACATTTACTGATTTTAAACTGTTAGTCCTCCCCCAACTGTGCGCACCTGTATTGCTGGGACTGGATTTTCAGTGCCAGTTCCAAATTGTTTCCCTGCACTATGGGGGGCCCCACTCCCCACTCTCTGTCTGTAACCACTCCACTCTGGAGGCCTACTGCCAGCGATATTTCACACCATCAGCCCCCATGCCCCGGCCTCTCCACCCTCCGGGTCACTCCTCCAGCACCCTTCACAAACCTCACCCCTGGCTGGAAACCTGTGGCCACCAAAAGCTGGCAATAAAGTTACGAAGACAGGAAATTCATCACAACCGAGGTGCGAAGACTGCTGGACGAGGGCATTATCGAACCCAGCTCAAGTCCCTGGAGGGCTCAGGTGGTGGTTGTTAAAAACGGGAAGAAGCTGCAGATGGTGGTTGACTACAGCCAACAGTCAACCGCTTCATGCTTCTGGATGCGTAGCCCCTCCCACAGATCATGGATGTGGTGAATCAGGTTGCCCAATACTGTGTGTTCTCCTCCATTGACCTACGTTCAGCCTATCTCCAGCTGCCGATCCGCTAAGAAGACCAACCTTTCAAGCGAACGGGTGGCTATACCAATTCCTCGGGGTACCCTTTGGGGTCACGAATGGCGTCGCAGTTTTCCAGCGGGAATTGGACCGGATGGTGGACCAGAACAGGCTAACAGCTACTTTCCCGTATCTGAACAATGTCACCATCTGCGGCCATGACACAGAGGATCATGATGCCAACCTTGAGAAATTTTTTCAGACAGCAACTCAGCTGAACTTGACCTACACTTTCGACAAGTGTGTCTTCCGGACCATTCGGCTCGCAATTCTAGGTTGTGTGGTAATGCCGGACCCTGACTGCACGCGTCCTCTCATGGACCTGCCACCCCCGCCCCCCCAACACCCAAAAGGCACTCAGACACTGCCTGGGCTTCTTTTCGTACTACGTCCAATGAGTTCCACATTATGCCGAAAAGGCACGGCCACTTATCAAGACCATCTCCTTCCCCCGTCAACTGAAGCCAGAGCGGCCTTCGACCACATCAAACTGGACATCGCCACTGCAACGCTCCATGCCATTGACGAGTCCATTCCATTCCAAGTAGAGAGCAATGCATCTGATTTTGCACTGGCGGCCACTTGAACCAGGACGGCAGGGCGGCCGGCCGGTAGCCTTCTTCTCCAGGACCCTCCAGGTCAACCATCGAGGGCAGTTTTGATTCGTTGTTTGAAATATCAAGATAGAGAAATGATATTATGAGTTGTGGTGCAGAAGGCTCGGCAAAACCAGTCTCCAATGATGGTTCAAAATAACAGTGTTCTTCTGTGCAGATTTGGGTCAAGAAATTTTTAGAAGTGTTGTGGTGAAAGGGTTACAAGTTTGCCTTTCGTTACATGGCTGTACTTAAAGATTTTATGGAAATTTTAGTCTCAATTTTTTAAAAATAATCACGATGCATTAATTTTTGCTAATTTGTGAGGAAATGGACGGTCGCCATTATCATCACCTAAAAGGAGAGTAAATGGGAATGGAAAGAATGGGAAACATGGAAATAAGGTTGAATTGATGCAAAGTCTTGATATTGAAGACTCAGAACAATCATTGGGATTGGAATCATTGGGTTCAATATGTCTGAATAATTACTTTGTGAAAGTCTGATTTGCGGGGGGTGTAGATGGCACTGAGACCCGATAGTCATCTGCCACTAGTAGGTTTTACCACACCCAGATTTTAGGGAGTTACTACTTTTTAGTAGTTTACTGAGGGGAAGTTTATATAATTTTTTTTGTTTTGTGGTATTTTTATTTGGGGGGGGCTTTAGAATATTTAAGGATAGAAAGGGGAGTAATATTTTATAGAAGAATTTTTACCAAAATGTCTAATTTGAACTTTGCAACTTTTAATGTCCAGGGATTGAATAATCCTATTAAGCGTAAACAAGTATTGACGTGGAAGAAGAAGGTGAAGGCCTTACCTGTCCGAGGAGGCCCGCTGTGGAGAGAGAAGACCACTCCCTCAAGTCAGTCGAAGTCCCGAGCTCGGGACTACAAAAATGGCTCGCGGAGCCAAGCAAAAGTGCGCAACCGCGCATGACAAAAAAAACACTGACGGGAGGGGGGTCCAGCTGAGGAGTCGATCTCCACAGCTGAGAATGACAGCTAAAGCACAACAACAAGAAGAGAACATAGAAAACAACAAGAACAAGAAAGAAGAGAGTAAAAAGAAATCAAGGAAACAACAGATGACCAACCCAGAGGAGGAAGAAGAAGAAGAAGAACACAGAGAAATGGAAGAAGAAGGGAAAGGCAAGACAATGGATATATTTTTTTTTAAAGAATATATGGAATCAGTAAAAGAATGGCAATCACAAGAATTTAATGAAATAAAAAGAAGAATTAAAAGTACAGAAGAAAAAATGAATAGATTAGAGATGGTCATGTCAGATATAGGAAAAAGAGTGGACAAGGTGGAAGAACGAGAAACAGCCGTAGAAATGGAAGTAGAGGACTTAAAAGAGAAATTAGAAGAATCTAATAAAAAAAGTTAAAGAGACACAAGAGCTGTTAGCTCAGAAGATAGATATAATGGAAAATTATAATAGAAGAAATAATATAAAGATAGTGGGCCTTAAGGAAGATGAAGAAGGCAAGAAAATGAGAGAATTTATAAAAGATTGGATCCCCAGAGTCCTAGGAAGACCAGAATTACAGGAAGAAATGGAAATAGAAAGGGCACATAGAACATTAGCCCCTAAAACCACAGCCACAACAAAAACCAAGATCCATTTTAGTAAAATTCCTAAGATATACAACAAGAGAAAATATATTGGAGAAAGCAATGAAGAAAATAAGAGAAGACAAAAAGCCACTGGAATACAAAGGTCAAAAAGTTTTTTTCTATCCAGACATAAGTTTTGAACTCCTGAAGAAGAGAAAGGAGTTTAATACAGCAAAAGTGATCCTATGGAAAAAAGGGTATAAATTTATGCTAAAGTACCCAGCGGTACTTAAAATAGTTATTCCAGGGCAGCAAAACAGACTATTCTCGGATCCGGAGGAAGCACGAAAATTTGCAGAACAACTACAAAACAGACAGAGAGATGAAGACATGTAACGAGAGTAAAAATGACCACGAACTATATGTATATGTATATGTTTATGTATATGTATGTGTGTATATGGGTATATATATATATACCTCACTGACAAAAGACAAAGGAGGAAAAACCCAACACCCAACCCCAACCAACCAATTTTCCCCTGCAACCGCTGCAACCGTGTCTGCCTGTCCCGCATCGGACTTGTCAGCCACAATCGAGCCTGCAGCTGACGTGGACTTTTACCCCCTCCATAAATCTTCGTCCACGAAGCCAAGCCAAAGAAAAAGAAATATATATGTGTGTACATGAGTGTATCCGTATTTAAAAGAAAATATATAGAGTATAGATAAGAATTAATAAGGGAAAGAAAGGGAAGAGAGGAAGTAAGGAGGGAATTAAGAGAGTGACCTTTGTTGTGTATGAAAATTAGAATCTTTTCTGGGGGGGCTGGGTGGGGAGGAGTTACGGTCACTGCGAAATCAGTTGACGCTTGCGAGTGAATTCGCAAATCCAAATGGAGAGGGGAGATGTGGTTGCCCGACAAGGGATAAAGGGCAACTCAGGAAGGGGAGGGGATAGTGGGGTTAAAGAAATTTTAGATAGGAGAATAAGGGAAATGCTTGATGTTTTAGAAATGTTGTCTTATAAAGTGTTCAAAACAAGAAAGCAGAAATGGATAAGAAGGAAAGGTGATGATGAGGAAACGGAAAGGGAAGATAAACAAAGTATGAAATGGCTACGTTGAACTATATGTCTTTAAGTATTAACGGAATACATAACCAAATCAAAAGGAAGAAACTGCTAAATTTACTGAAAAAAGAAAAAATTGATATAGCATTCGTGCAAGAAACACACTTAACAGAAATGGAGCACAAGAAATTAAAGAGAGATTGTATAGGACATGTAACAGCAGCGTCATATAATTCAAAAGCTAGAGGAGTAGCTATATTAATCAATAAAAATGTACCAATTAAAATAGAAGAGGAAATAATAGATCCAGCAGGGAGATATGCAATGATAAAATGTCAGATATATTTGGAGTTTTGGAATTTACTCAATGTATATTCACCTAACGAAGAAGATCAAAAATTTATGCAAGATATTTTTTTGAAGATAGCAGACATGCAAGGGAACATACAAATAGGAGGGGATTTCAACCTTAATTTGGATTCAAACATGGATAAAACTGGGAAAAAAATTAACAGAAAGAACAAAGTAACTAAATTTATAAATAAATCGATGCAAGAAATGCAACTTTTGGATATATGGAGGAAACAACACCCAAAGGAAAAGGAATATTCATATTATTCGGGTAGACATAAAACATACTCAAGAATAGACCTATTCCTGTTATCAGCTCGCATGCAAGACAGAGTTAGAAAAACAGAATATAAAGCTAGAATATTATTGGACCACTCACCCCTGATATTGACAATAGAGTTAGAGGACATCCCTCCAAGAATGTATAGATGGAGATTAAACTCCATGCTACTTAAAAGGCAGGATTTTAGAGAATTAATTGAAAGAAAAATTAAAATGTACTTTGAAATAAATACGGAATCAGTGAAAGATAAGTTTATACTATGGGATGCAATGAAAGCGTTCATCAGAGGGCAAATAATAAGTTATGTAACCAAGATGAAGAAGGACTACAATCAGGAAACAGAGCAGTTGGAAAGGGAAATAGCAAATATAGAAAAAGAATTAGCAATGAAGGAAGACACAACTAAAAGAAGAGAATTGGCAGATAAAAAAATAAAATATGTAACACTACAAACATATAAGGTGGAGAAGAACATAATGAAGACAAAACAGAAATATTATGAACTAGGAGAAAAAATGCACACAATTCTAGCATGGCAGCTTAAGACAGAACAAACTAAGAGAATGGTATTGGCATCAAGGAAAAAAGACAAACAAATTACATATAATCCAACGGAGCTTAATGAAAACTTCAGAGAATTCTACGAACAATTATACCAAACCGAAAACGAAGGGAAAGAAGGGAAAATAGATGAATTTTTAACTAAAATTGAACTACCAAAATTACAAATAGAGGAACAAAATAAATTAACAGAACCATTTGGTATAGTAGAAATACAAGAGATAATAAAAAAACTACCGAATAATAAAACACCAGGAGAGGATGGATTCCCAATAGAATTCTATAAAACATTTAAAGATTTATTAATTCCTCCCCACCTGGAAATAATCAACCAGATTGATAAAACACAAAGCTTACCAGATTCATGTAAAACAGCAATGATTACAGTAATACCAAAGACAGGGAAAGATCCACTCGCACCAGCGTCATATAGACCAATATCTTTACTTAACACAGATTATAAGATAATAGCTAAACTATTAGCAAACAGATTAGCCGACTATGTACCAAAAATAGTAAATCTAGACCAAACTGGATTTATTAAAAAAAGACGAACAACAGACAATATTTGTAAATTTATTAACTTAATTCATGCAGTAGAAGGGAATAAAGCTCCACAGTAGCGGTTGCATTAGACGCAGAGAAGGCCTTTGACAGAGTAGAATGGAATTATTTATTCAAAGTACTACAAAAATTCAGTTTACCAGTGAAATATATTAATTGGATTAAAGCATTATATAAGGGGCCATTGGCGAAACTGACAGTAAATGGATATATATCAAAACAATTTAACTTAAGCAGATCAACAAGGCAGGGATGCCCACTATCGCCCTTATTGTTCGCGTTAGCCATAGAACCACTAGCAGAACTGATAAGAACAGAAAATAAAATAAAAGGGATAAAAATAAACGACAAGGAATATAAAATCAGTTTATTTGCAGATGACGTTATAGTATACTTAACAGAACCAGAAATATCAATAAAAGAATTACATAAGAAATTGAAGGAATATGGAGAAGTGTCGGAATACAAGATTAACGCAAATAAAAGTGAAGCAATGCCAATTAATAATGTGGATTTCTCAAAATTTAAGAAAGAATCACCATTCAGATGGCAAATGCAAGCAATACGATACCTAGGTATACAAATAAATAAAAACCTCGGCCATCTATATAAACTCAATTATTATCCACTAATGAAAAAATTATAGGACGACTTAGAGCATTGGAAAGACTTACCACTAACACTAATAGGAAGGATAAACTGTATTAAAATGAACATTTTCCCAAGGATACAATACTTATTTCAGGCATTGCCAATACACTTGATGGAGAAATTCTTCAAGGTGTTAAAGAAAATAATAAGGAAATTTTTATGGAAAGGGGGGAAACTGAGGATAGCACTAGATAAATTAACAGAATGGTATAAACAAGGAGGCTTACAACTGCCAAAGTTTAAAAATTATTATAGAGCCGCACAATTAAGATACCTATCAGATTATTATCAAACAAGGGAAAAGCCAGATTGGACTAGATTAGATCTAGATAAAATAGGGGAGAAGATACCTGAACATATATTATATAAATGGGATGAAAAATTGGTACAATGTAGGAATTCTCCAGTATTACATCATCTACTCAATATTTGGAAGAAGATTCATGTAGAAAGGAATAAAACAAATTACCAACTACCAAAACTAATACTGATGCAAAATCAGCTAATCCCTTTTACAATAGATAACCCTTCCTTTAGAGAATGGGAGAAAAAAGGGATCAAAAGAATAGAAAATTGCTTTTCAGGAAATAAATTATTATCCTTTGAACAAATGAAGGATAAATATAATATAACTCACGATACAGTGTTGGCATACTACCAACTGAAATCCTACTTGAAGGACAAATTGGGAAGCAGTCTGAGATTACCAGAGGGAAGTAATTTTGAATATGTGATTACAGACACAATGATAATCAAAAAATTTATAATAAACATGTATATTAAACTACAAGAAAAGGAGAACGAGGAAACAAATAGTAAAACTAAACAAAAATGCGAACAAGATCTAAACATAAAGATAAAGAATGAAACATTGGAGAAATTATGCTCAGGAACTATGAGAAATACAATAAATACGAGGTTACGTATGATACAATATAACTGGATACACCTCAAAAGTTAAATAAATGGGACCCAACAGTATCTGACAGATGTTTTCACTGTAAAAAGGAAATGGGAACAACAATTCATGCAATCTGGACATGTGAGAAAGTGAAAAAATTTTGGGAAGATCTAAACCAGATATTAAATAAAATCACAAAAAGCAATATACCAAAAAACCCAGAGATCTTCCTCCTAAGTAACATAAAAAACAAAGAATTTGGACTTGATTTGGATGGAGCACAAAAAAGATTTGTTAGGATAGCCCTACCTGTAGCAAAAAAATGTATTATATCAGCCTTAAAAATAAAAGATAACTTGAGAATACAACAATGGTATATAGAAATGAATAAATGTATTCCACTAGAAAAAATAACATATAATTTAAGAAATAATATTACAATATTTGAACAAATATGGGAGCCATACATGAAATACAATAGAGAAAACCTACCGGGGACATCTACCACCTAAAATAACGAAAGGAGAAGGAAATGAAAAGAATTGACTCAGTGGAATTTCTTGTTTATTTTTATTGAGTGACAACATTGTTTGACGGGTTTAATGTATCTTAAATTCTGAACTTTAAATGAATGGGAGGGGAGGTAGGGAGGGTGGGATGGGAAGAGGGAGGAGGGGGGGAGAAAACGACACTGTATATATTTGAAAAGGAAAATGTATGTATCTTGATCAATGTGGTTTATAGAGTGAAAAATAAAAAATTAAAAAAAAACAAGTATTGACGTATAAAAAAAAAGAAAGTCGATATTGCTTTTTTGCATTTGACTGAAAAAGAACATCTGAAATCTAAGAGAGATTGGGTTGGTCGTGTATTTTCTTCTTCCTTCAATTCCAAGGTGAGAGGTGTAAAGATCTTAATTCATAAGAAATTACCGTTTGAATTAGAAACCTTCGAAGGAAATGCAGGGAAGGTTTTGAGGTTGAATTGTAACATTTTTTTCCTGAATTGTGAACTTTGTTAAATATCTTCGCACCTAATGTGGATGATGAAAGGTTTAGGTCAGAGGCTTTTTTCTTGTTAAATCAGGCCAAGGAAAATATTTTGGTTGGGGCAGATTTTAACTGTGTTTTAGATCCTTTGTTTGGATAGGTCTCCAAAAAGTATAAGGAAATCAAAGATGGCAATACAAATAGGGGCCTTGATGAAAAATTTGAATTTAATTGATATTTGGAGGAGAGTAAATCCTACAAAGAAAGATTTCTCCTTTCATTCATTTAGACATGATTCATTTTCTAGAATAGATTTTTTTTTGGCATCGGCACATTTACAAGGTAGAGTACTCCATGCCGAATATAAAAGTCGAGTCATATCGGATCATTCTATGTTGTTTTTCTCTTGTGCAAGTCTGGAAGTGGTGCAATTGTCTTATAGATGGCAGCTTAATACAATGCTATTAAAGCAACCAGAATTTTTTTACTTTTGTTAAGGAACAGATTGCTTTATTCTTGGCTGAGAATATTAATACAGTAAGTAGTAATTTTGTATTGTGGGGTACTTGAAAGCATATTTGCATGGGCAAATTATTATTATACTACGAAAGTTAAAAAAAACAATATGTGGTGGAAAGTTTAACATTGGAGAAACAAATTACTGAGTTGGAAAAGGAATTTCAGAAAAATGTTACAGAAGATAAAAAGGCAGCTTTAGGGAAGTTGAAACTACGTTATAATACACTGCAAACCTACCAGTATGAGCATTTAATTAATCAATCTAAGCAACGTTACTATGAATTAGGAGAGAGGGCTCATAAGGTGTTAGCTTGGCAATTAAAAACAGAACAAACATCACAGATTATTAATGCTGTTAAAAAGAATTCAATAGTTACCTATAAACCTCAGGAAATTAATGACCAGTTTTATTCATTTTATCAACAATTATATACTTCTGAGGGAAAGCAGGAAGCTGGTTCTATTGATTCTTATTTATCTAAATTAAATTTACCTGTTTTAGGAGAGGAGGAGGTTAGGGAATTAGAAGCTCCATTTACAGATTTCGAGATTAAAGAAGTTATACAAGAGATGCTGAATGGGAAGTCACCGGGGTATAATGGATTTTCTGCTGAATTTTATAAAATATTTTATGAAGATTTATCCTCGGTATTTGGAGATGTTCTACAGCAAATAACTGAGGATCAGGTGTTATCAGAATCTTGTTTGAGTGCTATAATTACTGTGATTTTAAAGAAAGATAGGGATCCATTGAAAATATCTTCATATAGGCCTATTTCTTTATTAAATGTAGATTATAAAATTATGGCAAAAGTATTAGTGAATAGACTTGCTAAATGTTTACTTCAGATGATACATGTAGATCAAACAGGTTTAATTAAGAATAGAAATGCGTTTGATAATATTCTTAGATTGATTACATTGGTCAATGCATCTAGACAGCAACCCAACCACCCAATGGTGGTTCCACTGGATGCAGAAAAAGTTTTTGACAGGGTTAAATGGAATTTTTTATTTAATGTATTAGAGAAATTTAATTTTGGCCTTTATTTTATTGGTTGGGTTAAAACTTTATATAAAAACCCAATTGCTAGGGTGTTTGCCTTGTTTGCATTGGCTATTCAACCATTAGCTCAGACAATACGGCAGAATGATAAGATTAAAGGGATGAGAATTGCAGATGATGAATATAAGATTAATTTATTTGTGAATGATGTGTTGGTCTATTTGAAAGAACCGGACCAGTCTTTGAAATATTTGCAAGATTGCTTCCTGAAATTTGGGGAGTTATTTGGATATAAGGTAAACTAGGATAAGAGTGAAATATTACCAGTTGGGGAAGGAGATTATTCAGAATATAAAAATATTATAAAATTGAAATGGTCAGATAGAATTAAATATTTGGGAGTAACAGTAAATGCAGATTACTGATCTTTATATAAATTAAATTATGTTCCTTTATTAAAAAGGATTAAAATGGATTTGATTAAATGGAAAGATCTTCTGTTAACATTAATTGGTTGAGTAAATTGTATTAAAATGAATATTTTTCCTCAAATCCAATATTTGTTTCAGTTGATAACTTGTTTACTTTCAAGGAGTTTCTTTCAGGATTTGAATAGTGCAGTACGGGAATTTTTATGGAAGGGGAAATTAGCACGAGTAGCTTTACATAAACTTACATGGAAATATGCATTGGGTGGTCTTCAATTACCTCATTTTCAAAATTATTATGAAGCAGCTCAGTTGAAATTTGTTAGTAGATTGACGGATATGGACCAACCTCTGAGTTGGGCGAAGGTGGAAATGGCTTGTATTTCTGAAGGTGAGGTACATCAGTTCATATTTAAATGGAATATGAATTTATTGGTGGAATGTAATATGCCAGTATTAAAACACTTGTTAAAGATATGGGGTAAAAGAAATATGGTTTTAGGGTCGAAGGGTAAATTATCAATTCAAACTCCATTCTACCATAATCAACTTATTCCCTGTTTAATAATCATTTAAAGAGATGGAATTCCAAGGGTATAAAGATAGTTCAGGATTGCTTTGAAGAAGGACAGTTTCTTTCCTTTAACCATTTGAGGGAGACATTTGATATATCTGTAAATTCTTTATTTGTGTATTATCAACTCAGCTTTGATAAAAGATAATTATGGTAAAGAGATGAATTTACCCATGTTGATGAAATTTGAGTCTTTGATTTCCTCTATACCAAAGAAAGGTTATATTTCAGTTATGTATCAATTGTTACAAGATAGTATGGATAAACCGGGATGGGAGAAATCTAGACTTAAATGGGAAAGTGATTTAACATAATTTTCCTGAAGACAATTGGGAGATTATGTGTCACGACCGACAGTGTAACTAAATTGACGAAGTAAGACATGGAATGGTTAATTATAATTTTTTACATCAGTTATATTTGACTCCAGAGAAATTGAAAAAATATGGGTTTAGCAATTTGGATTCTTGTTTTCAATGTGGACTATGTATTGGAACTTTTTTTACATGCTTCTTGGTCTTATGTTAAAGTACAACCATTTTGGGAAGGAATTCGATTGGTCTTGGAAAAATTATTTAAGATTAAATTACCACTAGACCAATCAATTTTTTTGTTGGGCTGTATGGTTTACTTGAAGGGATTGGGATTGGATAAATATCAAATTGCCTTTGTATGTTTAGCATTGTTCATAGCACGAAAGTGTGTAGCTAGTACTTGGAAAGATAATGTGGAGATTAATATAGTATGTTAGCATAATGAATTAAGAGCTTGTATTATGGAAAAAATTACATGTAACACGTGATAATTATTCCTTCTTTGTTAATATGTGGTCTTCTTATTCTTATATGAATTTGAAAATACTTTGAAATATTCTATACATTCTGTTTTGGTTTTGTATTTGGCTCCCCTTAAGGGAGCTGGCTGAAGGGTTGGGAGGGTGGGGAGGGTTTTTCTTTATGTATCTAAAATCTTTTTGCTGTTCTTTGATTGCATTTTGTTTTCAAAAAAATGTTTTAAATAAAATTTGGGAAAAAAATGAATGACAAGATCGAACTCTCCACCTTCAATTACGACATACTGTACCAGCCTGGTAAGATCAACAACCCGCCAGACGTGCTCTCCAGGGGGATTTGCGCCAACATACCACTGGACATGCTGCAGAGACTCCACGAGGAGCTCTGTCATCTGGGGATCACTAGATTTGTGCACTTTGTTAAGGCCCGCAACCTGCTCTACATGGTCGAGGAGATTCGCTCCATGACTCGAGCCTGCCCGAGTGCATGTCCCACTTCTTCTGCCCGGAGAACACCCACATCATCAAAACCACCCGGCCATTTCAACATCTAAGAGTGGACTTAACATCTACATTCTTACAGTGATCGATGAGTACTCTCACTTCCCATTCGCTGTGCCCTGCTCGGACATGACCACCTCCTCAGTCATAGAGGGCTCGCACAGCATCTTTGCCATCTTCAGATACCCCAGTTACATCCACAGTGATGGGGGGCAGGTCCTCATTTATGAGTATTGAGTTGCGGCAGTATCTCCTGGAGCGTGGTATTGCATCGAGCAAAACCACCAGCTCTAACCCACGCAGTAATGGGCAAGTCGAAAGAGAGAATGCCACCGTCTGGACAGTGGTCACGCTTTCCCTCCGGTCCAAAGGCCTCCCCACCCCTTGCTGGCAGGACGTACTCACTAGCACCCTACATTCCATCCATTCCCTCCTATGCACCACAATGAACGTCACTCCCCATAAAAGTATGTTCTCTTTCCCGAGGAAATCCAAATTGGGAACAACCACACCAGCTCATGGTTCCTGGACCTGTCCTCCTGCAACACCATGTCCGGTACTCAAAGAATGACCCTCTGGTTGACCAGGTGATGTTACTCCATGCAAACCCGCATTATGCATACATTGAGTACCCAGATGGGCGGGAGGACACGGTCTCGGCAAGGGACCTATCCCAAGCCGGATCAGATCTGGCTTCGCTCCCAATCCAACCTCCTCCAAATCCTTCTCCCCTAGGTCACATGCTTGAACAGAGGGATCAGCACGCCCCCCTCCAGAGCCAGTGGCAACAACTCGGGCCAGCCTGTCGACAATGATGTTGGGGAATTGAGCGAGGTGGTGTATGCATCCAATGATCCCGCCAGTGACACGACTCCAGTGGCCCCAATCCCAGCACCATGGCGGTTGCGCCGGACGATCAGTCCCCCTGACCGTTATGGCCCCTAACCTCCCACTAGTCTTTCTTTCTCCCCCCTTTTTTTTTACAGCCCTTCATTCACTCTGGGGTCAGTTCTCAAAGAAGGGGTGAATGTGATAGTACGGATTTTATCACCAATGTATATATGTGTATATTATAGTATAGGATGGCTGTGATTGGCTGATAGCATAGCCACGCCTACTGGCAGATCTTAAAGGGATGCTCCTAGCCAGACCCAGATCATTCTGGACTGGTCGACCTACATGTGATACGCTCCAGTCTTTTGTTAATAAAAGCCTTGGTTCAGATCAACAAGCCTTTGATTCTTTCGACGTGCACTACAGGAAGGCCGGTGGAATTTTTACCACAGACACTACAAGGCCTTGAGCTCCGGAACCCCTCTGTGGTAAAGGAGGCTCAAGCCCTTGTAGAAGCCATGAGGCACTGGAGACACTACCTGGCTGGTATGAAATTTATGCTCCTCACTGACCTGCGCTCTGTCGCATTCATGTTCAATAATATCAAGAGGGGAAAAATCAAGAATGACAAGATTGCTGGGTGGAAGATCGAGCTCTCCACCTACAATTATGACATCATCTATTAGCCAGGAGCCCTTAATGACCCTCCAGATGCCTTATCCAGAGGAAGCCGTACCTCTGCACACACCGGCCAACTGCGGTCTCTGAATAATGAGCTCTCCCATCCAGTGGTCACCTGCATGACTCATTTTGTCAAGGTGCGCAATCTGTCGTACTCCATGGAAGGCATCAGGGAAATGACCAGGTCTTGCCAGGTCTGCGCGGAGTGATAGCCACACTTTTACTGCCCTGCAAAGGTGTGCGTGATTGTCATCCTGGCCCTACGAATGGCTCAGCGTAGATTTTAAGGGACCTCTCTCCTCCACGAACGGGAACACATTCTTCCTCTCTGTCACTGATGAGTACTCCTGCTTCCCGTTCGCCATTCCATGTGCAGACACGTCTATCTCATCAGATATGAAAGCCTAGACTCCATTTTCACCCTGTTCGGGTATTCCAGCTATATTCATAGCAACCAGGGCTCATCCTTTATGGGCGACGAGCTGCATCAGTACCTGCCGGTGAGGGCATCATGTCCAGCGGGATTACTAGCTACAACCCCAGGGGAATGGGCAGGTTGTAAAGGAGAACACCACAGTCTGGAAGGCTGTCAAACTGGCCCTGAAGTCAAAAGGCCTTCCAATCTCGATCTCGTGCTGGCAGGATGTCCTCCCCATGATCATCCAGTCCATACTATGTACATACCAATGCTACTCCTCATGAGCTCCTATTCACTTTCGAAAGAAGGTCGGCATCGGGAATTACACTCCCAGTCTGGCTCACCACTCCTGGTCCAGTCCTTCTTAGGAAGCATGTGAGGAGAATCAAGACCAACCATCTGGTGGAGAGGGTGAAACTGCTCCATGCCAATCCCACATTCGCCTACGTGGAGTACCCGGATTGCAAGGACGACACCGTCTTCGTCAGGGACCTGGCACCCGCTGGAACAAACAAAGGGTCCATTGCCTCAGGTGCCCTGCAACCCACAGAGCTCATTCTCACCACCCCCAGTCAGGGCCTCAGGGGATCCGGTTCAGGAGGAGCCAGAGACCCCAGCCCACCTCTCCTCCCTCACAAGGGGACCAGGAGACCCAAGGAGTCAAGGCCCCCTGCGTGCTAAGGTGCTCCACCAGGATCTCCAGACCCCTGGACCACTTAACCTGTAAATAACTGTATATATTTCAACTTTTTTCTGAAACCCCTGGTCTCTGTCGTCATTCACAGACCCTAAATTCTACAGGAAGGGATGAATGCAGTGAACTGGGATTCACTGGTCAGGTGTGGTGCCGATGGCTGGCCCCACTTCCAGGCTCCGCCTCCTATCTCCGCCCCCATCTTCCCACATATAACCCTGGTTTCCGCCTAAACCAGATGACTGTGAGACCCCACCTTTAGTTATAAGCTAATAAAAGCGTTTGTTCTCCCTCCAGTCATGAGATTTTATTCATGCTGCACTCCCCTCCCTCTCCACTTTTTACCCCTCTCCTGTCTCTCCCTCTCTCACTTTCTCCTCTTCCCTTATCTCTCCCCCTCTACCACACACCCTCTCTACATTCCTTCCCCCTCTCTGTCCCTCCCATAAATTAGGCCCCTCTCCCACCCTCACTCCCCTCTCTTCCAAATTCTCTGCCTCTCCCAATCCCTCCCCTCTTTCTCCACCCCATCCTTTTCTCCCCCCCTCTCCCGATCCCTCCCCTTTCTCTCCCCACCCCTCCCCTCTTTTCTCCCTCTCCCCTCTTTCCTCCCTCTCCCCACCTCTCCCCTACTCTCTCCTCCCCTCTACCTTTTTCCCACTCTCCTTTCTCCCCATCTCTCCTCCACCCTCCCCTCTCGTCTCTCCCCTTGCTCTCCATCCTTCCTCCCTCTCATCATTCTCTCCCCACTTTCCCATCTTTTCCCCTGTTCTCCCACCTCCCTCTCCACCCCTCTTGCCCCTCCCACTTACTCTCTCCACTCTCTCACCCCATCCCTCCTTTTTTTACCCCAATTCCCCTCACCTTCCCCTCTCCTTCCTCTTATCTACCCTCCCCTTTCTTCCCGTCTCCTTCCCTTTCCCCTCCTCTTTCTCCCTGTCCTCCCCTCCCCTCCCCTCTTTCTCCTGTCTCCCCTCCCCTATCTCCCCCTCTCTCTCCCACAGCACAACACTCTTGGAGACACCCCCCCAGTAATTTTTCCATATTTTATTGGGTCATCACTTCCAGATCCGATCTCAGAGCGACTGGAGTGGCGGGGAATCGAATTGCGAGGTTAGGGTCCCTGTGGAGATGGGTTCGATTCCCCGGATGCCTGGATGGGAACTCCTGCCATCTTCTCTGGGACGTCCCTCTCACCGGGTCTGGAGGTTGGACGTACCTCAAGCGGGTGTCCCATGGCATGGAGAGAGTGACGGGGACCTGAGGAGAGATGGGTGTTGGGGGGTGGTTAAAAATATATGCTTCCCCACCTCATCCCCAGGGGGTAAAGGGAAAGAGGGACAGGATGGAGGTGAGAGTGGGAGAGAGGGAAGGAAGGGGGAGAAAGTGAGAGGGGGCAGAGGGAGAGAGGGAGAGAAAGAGGGGCAGAGGGAGAGAGGAGAGAAAGAGGGCAGTGGGAGAGGGGGAGAAAGAGAGAGGGGAGGGGAGAGATAAGAGAGGGGGTCAGAGGGAGAGGGGAGGGAGAGATGAGGGGCAGAGGGTGAAGGGGAAGAGAGGGCAGAGGGAGAGAGGGAAAAGAGAGGGGAGAGAGGAGAGGTGGGGAAGAGATGAGAGAACGCAACCTGTTTCTCATTACCTGCTCTCTCTGTCCCCTTCCCTCTTTGCTCTTTGCACCTCTCTCCCACTCTCTTCCCTCCCCTCCCCTTCTCTTCCCTTTTCTCCCCCATATCCTTACCTTTTCTCGGCCCTCTCTTCCCCTCTCTCCCCGTCTCACTCACTCTTCCCCTCTCACCTCGTCTCTTGCCCACTCATCCCCCCTCTCTCTCCCCATCTATCCCCATCTCTGTCCCTATCGCTCCCCCCTCTCTTCTGCCCCTCTCCCTTCCCTTTCCCCATTGTTCTCACCGATCCCTCCTCCCCTTTCCACTCTCCTCCACTTTTCTCTCTTCCCCTCTCCCTTCTCCTTCCCTCCTATCCCTTCCCTCTGCCTCTCCCTCTCTCCCCCACTCCCTTTCCCTTTCCCTCCCACTCCTCACCCTCTCTCCCTTCTCTGTTTCTCTCCCTCTTCTCTGCCCCTCCCTCCCCTCTCTTTTCTCCCCCTATTTCCCCTCTCCCTCTTCTCTCCCTCTCCCATCCCTTCTCCCCCTCTCTTCCCTCTATCCCTCTCTCTCTCTCTCTCTTCTCATCACCCTCCTTCGGCCCCTCGTGGCCAACCTACCTCCCTTCTGCCTCAGTCGCCCCCTCATTCAGCCTCCCCGCGTCTGTCCCCTCTGCGGGGCCAGCTGAGCCGCAGGGAAAGGCGACGGGAGATGTGGCGGACAAGCCGGTGGGCCGAAGATTCCTGGGGGGTGTAGTCGGTGTCCAGCTCGGCGGGAGACAGCTCCAGGTTGCCTGCGTACCACAGCACCCAGCCCAGCAAGCTGAGGAAGACCCCAATGGCCCCCGTGTAGATGAGGGTGTCACCGTAGTCTCGCCCGCCCCGCTGCAGGTCACCGAACACCCCAACCAGCAGAGCACAGAGGCAACCACGTCCAGGGCCACAGCAATCCAGAGGGCCAGGGAGCAGCGTGTCAGTCCACGGATAATCATCCCCTCCCCCCTCTCTCCCCCCCTCCCCCACACTCCCTCTCTCTCCCCTTCTATCTCTCCCCCTCTCCCAACCCCTAGTCCCTCACTCTCCCCTCCCCTCTCCCCTCCCCGTCTCTCTTTCCCCTTCTCCCCCTCTCTCTCCTCTCCCTCTCTGCCCTCCCCTGATATTCTGCTCTCTCTCTCTCTCTCTCTCTCCCCCTCACCCTTCTCTCCCTCCCTCCCTCCCTCTCTTTACCTTTCCCTGTCTCCACTCTCTCCTCACTTGCTGTCCCCCCCAAGAGGAGATCAATCTGAGTCTCTCTCTCTCACGCACAGAGGCTGCTGCTCCCTGTGGACTCTTACACAAAGTAGAAACTAAAACTGGATTAACTTGTGTGGCAGGAAGCAACAAGTTCAGGAGGTGTGTCCCAACAGGTAACTCCTGCTCATAGATCCGGTCCCAGAGTAAATACATCTCCCCCCCCACCCCCCTCCACCCCCCCCCCCCCCCCGACAGTGTGGCTCCCTCAGTCCCAGCCTGGCCCCTGGAAGGGTGGGCCTAGATTATGGGCCCTGGTCCCATAGTATATACATCTTCCCCGACAGTATGGCTCCCTCAGTCCTGACCTGGGGAGGGTGGGCCTGGATTATGGGCCCTGGTCCCAGAGTAAATACATCTCCCCCTCCCCCCCGACAGTGTGGCTCCCTCAGTCCCGGCCCTGGGGAGGGTGGGCCTGGATTATTGGCTCCGGTCCCAGAGTATATACTTCTCCCCCAACAGTGTGGCTCCCTCAGTCCCAGCCCCTGGGAGGGTGGGCCTAGATTATGGGTCCCAATCCCCAATTTGATACCTCAAATTGTAAATATCAGTGAAATTTATTTACAAGTTAGATATCAATGACCAAATTGACCAGTCCTGGTCAGCATGACGTGTCTGGGGAGTGTTGAAGCAACAATTCGATATCCTCCAAATGTCCCCTGCATCACAGAGTTCAGGACCCTGTCTAGTCGAGGAATACGGGGAGCGAGAAGGGGCTGGAAGCACTCCGTCAAGGCCTGTCCTCACACATTGTGGTCTCTTTCCCACTCTTCTATCTCACTCTCCCCACTGCCCTGATCTCTGTCCCACCTCCTTCACCACTCCACCTCCTCTCTCCCCCTTTCTATCCTCCCCACTGTCTCTTACTCTCTCCTCCCCTCTCTCCCACCCCTATCCCCTATCTCCTCCTCCCTTACCCCTTCTCCTCCTCTCCCCTCTCTCCCCATCTCCCTCTCTCCCCATCTCCCTCTCTCTCCCTTCCTCTCTTCACCCTCTTCCCCTCTCCCCTTTTCTCTCTCACCCCTCTCCCCCTCCCCTTCCCTATCCCCACTCCACCCACCCCCTCACCCCTCTCCCCTCCCTCCTCTCAACCCTCCCCATTTCCCTCCCTCCCCCCCCACTCCACCCTCTCTCACCCAAATCTCCCCCTTCTCTCCCCACTTTCCCTCTCCCTCCTCTCCAGCCTCACTCCCTCCCCCTCTCTCCCCTCTCCCTCTCTCCCCTCTCTCCCCTCTCCCTCTCTCCCCCTCCCGTGGGTCACTCTGTGTCACTGTCATCGTTTAAGACCTTCATCAGCAGTTGAGTGAGTTCTGCCTCTTTCACCTTCGACTGCTCAGCTTTCAAATTCTTCAGATGGCTGTGGAGATACAGGATGGGAAAACTTAAGGGGGCGGGATACAGAGATGGAGAGGGGGTGGAACAGGGGGGATGGGGAGGGGAGGGGGTTACAGAGACAGGGAGGGAGGTTTGAACATGGGGACAGGTAGTGGAGGTGGTTACAGAGACGGAGGGGATTTGAACAGGGGGAGGTGGCGTGGAGGGGAGTAACAGAAACAGGGAGTGGGTTTGAACAGGGGGATGCGAAGTGGAGGAAGTTACAGAGACAGGGAGGGGGTTTGAACAGGGGGACGCAGAGTGGAGGGGGTTACAGAGACAGGGAGGGGATTTGAACAGGGACGCGGAGTGGAGGGGGTTACAGAGACAGGGAGGGGGTTTAAACAGGGGACACGGAGTGGGGGGTTTACAGAGACAGGGAGGGGGTTTGAACAGGGGGACGCGGAGTGGAGGGGGTTACAGAGACAGTTGAGGGAGTGAGATGACCCACCAGATATAACAAAGACAGACCAAAGAGCCGACCGTCAGGAGAAGTAGCATCAACACCAAGCTGTAGTGGAGGACAATTCTATTTCCTGTGTGGGAAGAGCACAGGGTCAGTGGGGAGTGTGTTACATCTCAATCCCCTCCCCCTCTCCCCCCCCTCTCTCCCCCTCTCTATTTACCTCCCTTCCTTCCCCTTCTACAACTCTCTCTCCCCATCACCCAGCCTCCCCTCTCTTCTCCCACTCCCCTACCCTCTCTCCCCATCACTCCTCTTCCCCGCAATCTCTCCCCTCCCCCTCCCTCCCCCCTTTCTCCCCCTCTCCAACTCTCACTCCCCCATCACCCAGCCTCCCCCTCTCTTCTCCCTCCCTGTCTCCCCATCCCTCTCCCCATCGCTCCACTTCCTCCTCGATTTCCCCCTCCCCTCTCTCCCCCTCCCCTTCCTCCCCCTCTCCAACTCTCCCCATCACCCACCCTCTCCCTCTCTTCTCCCTCCTCCCTCCCCATCTCCCCCCTCTCCCCATCTCTCCCCCATCCGTGCTCACTCCTCCTGATCCCCCAGCTTTAACTCACTGTGAGGTACTTTGCGGTAACAGGTTTGGTTCCCGAAGCAACATCCCATCTCTCGACACACGTCATCTCTTGGCTCTCCTGAGGGAATGCAGGGATCGGATGAGCCAGGTCTCCCACACTCTGGAACAACGCGTTTTATGGTTAATATTCTCTGATCTCCACCCTCTGCTCCCCGTTCCACTGTTCAAACCCCTCACCCTGTCTCTAACCACCTGCACTCCGCGTCCCCTGTTCAAACCCCCCCTCCCTGACTCTGTAACTCCCTCCGCTCCCCATCCCCCTGTTCAATCCCCCCTCCCTGTCTCTAACCCCTTCGCTCCCCGTTCACCTGTTCAAATTCCCTCCCTGTCTCTGTCACCCTTCCACTCCCCGTCCCCCTGTTCAAACCCCCTCCTTGTCTATGTAACCACCTCCACTCCCCGTCCCGCTGTTCAAAACCCCCCTCCCTGTCTCTGTAACCCCCTCCACTCCCCGGGCCCTATTCAAGCTCCCTCTGCAACTCAGTGGAAACTTACTTAGAGGTTTGAAGAAGTCGTTGATAACATTGGCATCAACTGGACCTTGGAAGCAATTCCAGAAATGGTTATCAGTGGAAAGAACCCCATCCCTTCCCCCATTACCCCCTCACACCCCATCCCTTTCCCCCACACTCCCCATCCCTTTCCCCACATTCCCCACCCCTTACTCCCACTCCCCACACCTTCCCCCACACTCCCCATCCCTTCCCTCCACACTCTCACCCCTTCCCTCCACACTCCCCACACCTTCCCCCCATACTCCCCACCCCTTCCCTCCACACTCCACCCCATCCCCCCACACTCCCCACCCCTTCCTTCCACATTCCCCATCCCTTCCCTCCACACTCTCCATCCGTTCCCCCATACTCCCCATCCCTTCCCTCCACACTCCCCACCCCTTACCTCACACTCGATCTCTTCCCCCCACAATCCCCACCCCTTACTCCCACACTTCCCACCCTTTACCCCCTCACAACTCATCCCTTTCCCCCACACTCCCCACCCTTTACTCCCTCACACCCATTCCTTTCCCTCACACTCCCCAGCTTTACTCCCACACTCCTCACCCCTTACCCCCTCACACCCCATCCCTTTCCCCCACACTCCCCACCCCTTATCCCCACACTTCCCACCCCTTCCCTCCATTCTCCCCACCCCTTTCCCCCACACCCATCCCTTCCCCCTCACACCCCTTCCCCCTCACAGCCCATCTCCACCCAACCCACACACCATCCCTTTCCCCCACTCTCCCTACCACTTCCCACCTCACACCCCTCCCTTCCTCCCACTCCCCTCCCCTTCCCGTCATTGCCTGTCCACAGGGACCCACCATGCCTTGGAGCGACGAGAACAGAACAGAGCAACAAGGCAATAAGCCTCATCGGGGATGCGCCAGCAGGGTCAACGCCCCCCCCCCCCACCACTTCGACCCCTCTCCCCCTCACTCCGAAGTCGCACACAGATGTGAGAGGAGAGTGTGGGTGCCCTGGACCTAAGGGTGGGACTGCGGGTGGAGGGGATTCCCACAACAACTCTTCTCCCCGTGGGGGTGAGGTCACAGAGGGAGGTGTCACCCGGGAACCCCACGGCAGTGTGAGGTCACAAAACCCCTCCCTTCTCTCAAGCCCTCCCTTTCACCCCACTCCCCTTCTCAAACCCTACTTCTCTCGTGTCCACTCTCGACCCCTCCAACTCTCGAACACTCCCCCTCTCTCCCCCACCCCCTCTCAACCTTTCCTCCGCCCTCTCCCTCTCATCCCCTCCCTTTCTCACCCCCATCACTTCTCACCCCCTCCCCCTCACTCATCCCCTCCCCTCTCAACCCTTCCTCCTCTCTCATCCTCACCGCCTCCCCCTCACCCCCTACCCCTCTCAACCTCTCTCACCCCATCACTCTCTCAACTTCTCCCCCTCTCATCCCTTTCCCCTTTAACCCCCCTCTCACCCCCTCCCCATCTCATCCCCTCCCATCACACCCTCACCCTCCCAACTCCTCCCCCTCACTCCCTCCCATCTCACCCCTCCCCCTCTCACCCCCTTCTGCCCCCTCCCCTCTCACCCCCTTCTGCCCCCTCCCCTCTCACCCCCACCACTCTCACCACTTCCCCTCTCACCCCTTCCCCTTTCAGCCCTTCACACCCTACACCACCTATTCCCCTCTCACCCCTTCCCGACAACCTTCCCCCCTCACCCCTTCCCCTCTCAACCCCTTACTCCCTCCCCCTCTCACCACCTTCACCCCCTCACTCATCACCACTTCCCCTCTCACCCCTCCCCATCAAGCCCCCCTCTCAGCCCCCATTATTCCCAGCCCCTCCATCTCACCCCCTCACCCTCACACCCCGACCACTCTCACCGCCTCCCCTCTCACCCCTTCCCCTTTCAGCCCCTCACACCCTACACCACCCCTTCCCCACTCACCCCCTCCTACAACATTCCCCCCTCATCCCTTCCCCTCTCATCCCCTCCCGCTCTCACACCCTCCCCCTCATCCACTCCCTCACCCCTTCCACTTCTCAATCACTACCCTGCCTCTCACCCCTCCCCACACTTTTCTCCCACTCACCTTTCCAACATTCCCCCCACTCTCCCCTTCCCCTCCCCTCTCTCCCCTCCACACACCCATCTCAACCCTTCTACCTAACCCTCTCCCTCTCACTCCCTCCCCCTCTCCTCACCAATACTTTGCCCCTCAACCCCCTTCTCCCCTCTCTCTCCCACCCCTCCCATTTTCTCATCCCCTCTTCTCTCTCTCCTCTGCAGATTTCCACTGTACACCGTGTCCAACCCCATGTACCCCGAGGTCCCTCTGTCCCTCGTCACACCCCTCCATTCACCATTTCCCATCTCATCTCTCATACCCCGAGATCCCTCCATCCTTCGTCAGTCCCCTCCATTCACTGTTTCCCAAACCTTGTACCCTGAGATCCCTTCATCCCTCGTCACTCTCCTCCATTCACCGTGTCCCATCCCTTGTACCCCGAGGTCCCTCCATCCTTCGTCACTCCCCTCCATCCCTCGCCACTCCCCTCCATTCACTGTGACCCACCCCTTGTACCCTGAGATCCCTCCATCCCTCGTAACTCCCACCATTCACCATGTCACACCACTCGTACCCCGAGATCATTCCATCCCTCGTCACTTGCCTCCATCCCTAATCACTCCCCTCCATCCCTCATCACTCACCTCCATTCATTGTGCCCCACCTCTCATACCCCGATCCCTCCAACCCTTGTCACTCCCCTCTATTCACTGAGACCCATCTCTCGAACCCCAACATCCCTCCATCCTTCATCATTGCCCTCCAATCATCGTTTCCCACCTCTTGTACCTGAGATCCGTCCATCTATCCCCACCATTCACCGTTTCCTTACCCTTATACCCCTCAATCCCTCCATCCCTCCCATCCCTCGTCATTCCCCTCAATCCCTTGCCACACCCCTCCATTCACCGTGCACCACCCCTTGGACCCCAAGATCCCTTCATCCCTCGTCAGGCCCCTCCATTCACCGTGTCCCACCTCTCGTACCCCGAGTTCCCTCCATCATTCATCATTCACCTCCATTCACCGTATCCCACCCCTTGTACCCCGAGATCCCTCAATCCCTTGCCACTCCCCTCCGTTCATCATATCCAACCCCTTGTACCCCAAGATCCCTCCATCTCTCGTCACTCCCCTCCGTCACTCACCACTCACCTCTGTTCACCGTGTCCCACCCCTTGTACCTAGAGATTCCTCCGTCGCTCGTCATTCCCCTCCATTCACCATGTCCCACCTCTTGTACCCCGAGATCCCTCCGTCCTTCATCACTCTCCACCATTCACCGTATCCCACCCCTTGTACCCCGAGATCCTTCAATCCCTTGCCACTCCCCTCCGTTCACCATGTCCAACCCCTTGTACCCCAAGATCCCTCCATCTCTCGTCACTCCCCTCCGTCACTCACCACTCACCTCTGTTCACCGTGTCCCACCCCTTGTACCTAGAGATTCCTCTGTCGCTCGACATTCCCCTCCATTCACCATGTCCCACCTCTTGTACCCCGAGATCCCTCCGTCTTTCGTCACTCTCCACCATTCACTGTATCCCACCCCTTGTACCCCGAGATCCCTCAATCCCTTGTCATTACCCTCCATTCCTCGCCACTCCCCTCCATTCACTGTGTCCCACCCCTTGTACCCCAAGATCCCTCCATCCCTCGTCAATCCCCTCCATCACTCACCACACACCTCTTTTTTCCGTGTCCCACCCATTGTACCCCAAGATCCCATCGTCCTTCATCATTCCCCTCCATGAACTGTTTCCTAACTCTCGTACAACAAGATCCCTCCATCCTTTGTCACTCCCCTCCATTCACTTTGTCCCACCCCTCGTTCCCCAAGATCCCTCCGTCCATCGTCACTCCGCTCCATTCACGTGTCCCACTTCTCGTACCCCGAGATACCTCTGTCCTTCTTCATTCCCTCTATTCACTGTTTCCCATCTCTCGTAGCCCAAGATCCCCTCATCCTTCGTCACTCCCCTCCATTCACCGTTTCCAAACGCTTGTACCCCGAGACCCCTTCATCCCTTGTCACTCTCCTCCATTCACCTTGTCCCACCTCTCATACCCCAAGATCCCTCCAACCTTCGTCACTACGCTCCATTCAACATTTCCCACGCCTTGAATCCCGATCCCTCCATCCTTCGTCACTCTCCTCCATTCACCGTTTCCAAACGCTTGTACCCCGAGACCCCTTCGTCCCTTGTCACTCTCCTCCATTCACCTTGTCCCACCTCTCATACCCCAAGATCCCTCCAACCTTCATCACTACGCTCCATTCAACATTTCCCACCCCTTGTACACCAAGATCCATTCGTCCCTCATCACTCCCCTCTGTTCACCGTGCCCCACCTCACGTACCCGAGATCCCTCCGACCCTCATCACTCCCCTCCATTCACTATTTCACTCCCCTTGCACCTCGAGATCCATCCATCTATCCCCACCTTTCACTGTATCCCACCACTTGTACCCCGAGCTTCCTCCATCCCTCATCACTCCCCTCCATTCAACGTTTCCTACCCCTTGTACCCCGAGATTTGTCCATCTATCCCCACCTTTCACCATATCCCACCCCTCGTAACCCGAGATCACTCTGTCCTTCGTTACTCCTCTCCATCACTCGTCACTCCCCTCTGTTCATCATGTCCCACCCCTTGTACCCCTTGTACAGATGTACCTGTCCCTCATCATTCCCCTCCGTTCACCATGTCACACCTCTTGTAAACCGAGATCCCCCCATCATTCATCATTCCCCTCCATTCACTGTTTCCCATCTCTCATTCCCCAAGATACCTCCGTCCATCGTGACTCCCCTCCATTCATATGTCCCACCTCTTGTACTCCGAGATTCCTCTGTCCTTCATCATTCCCTCCATTCACTGTTTACCATCTCTCGTAGCCCCAGCTCCCTCCATCCGTCACTCCCCTCCATTCACCATTTCCCATCCCTTGAAGCCCATGATCCCTCCATCCCTCATCACACTCCTCCATCCTTTGACACACCCTGCCATTCACCGTCCCACACCTTGTACCCCAAGATCCTTCCATCCCTCGTCTCTCCCCTCCATTCACCATTTCCCACCATTTGTACCCCGAGATCCATCCATCTATCCCCACCTTTCACTGTATTCCAACCCTCGTAACACGAGATCACTCCATCCCTCATCACTCCCCTCCATTCACTGTGTCCCACACCTTGTACCGAGATCACTTCTTCGCTCATCATTCCCCTCCATTCACCGTGTCCCACCTCACATTCCCCGAGATACCTCTGTCCTTCATCATACCTTCAATCCATTGTTTCCCATCTCTCGTACAACAAGATCCCTCCATTCTTCGTCACTCCCCTCCATTCACTGTGTCCTACCCCTCGTAACCCAAGATCTTCCCGTCGATCGTCACTCCCCTCTATTTACGTGTCCCTCTCTCGTACCTCGAGATACCTCTGTCCTTCATCATTCCCTCCATTCACTGTTTCCCATCTCTTGTAGCCCAAGATCCCTCCATCCTTCGTCACTCCCCTCCATTCACCATTTCCAAACCCTTGTATCCCAAGACCGCTTCGTCGCTTGTCACTCTCCTCCATTCACCTTGTCTCACCTCTCATACCCCGAGATCCCTCCAACCATCATCACTACCCTCCATCCCTCGTCACTCCCCTCCATTCACCGTGTCCCACTCCTTGTACCCCAAGATCCATTCGTCCCTGGTCACTCCCCTCTGTTCACCTTGTCTCACCTCTCGTACCCCAAGATCCCTCCAACCATCATCACTACCCTCCATCCCTTGTCACTCCCCTCCATTCACCGTGTCCCACTCCTTGTACCCCAAGATCCATTCGTCCCTCGTCACTCCCCTGTTCACCGTGTCCCACCTCTCGTACCCGAGATACCTCCGACCCTCATCACTTCCCTCCATTCACCATTTCACTCCCCTTGTACCCTGAGATTTGTCTATCTATCCCCACCTTTCACCATATCCCAACCGTCATAACACGAGATCACTCCGTCCCTCGTCACTCCCCTCCATCCCTTGTCATTCCTCTCCGTTCACTGTGTCCCTCACCTTGTGCCAAGAGATCACTCAGTCACTCATCATTCCCCTCCATTCATCGTGTCCCACCTCTCGTTCCCCGAGATACCTCTGTTCTTCATCATCCATTGTTTCCCATCTCTCGTACAAGATCCCTCCATCCTTCATCACTCCCCTCCATTCACTGTGTCCCACCCCTCGTAACCCAAGATCTTTCCTTCCATCGTCACTCCCTTCCATTCACTGTGTCCCACCCCTCGTAACCCAAGATCTTTCCGTCCTTCATCACTCCCCTCCATTCACATGTCCCACCTCTCATACTCCGAGATACCTCTGTTCTTCATCATTCCCTCCATTCACTGTTTCCCATCTCTTGTAGCCCAAGATCCCTCCATCCTTCTTCACTCCCCTCTATTCAACATTTCCCACCCCTTGAACCCCAAGATCCCTCCATCCCTTGCCACTCCCCTCTGTTCACCGTCTCACACCTTGTACCCCGAGATCCCTCCATCCCTCGTCACTCCCCTCCATTCACCATTCCCCACTCCTTGTACCTTGAGATCCATCCATCTATCCCCACCTTTCACCGAATCCCACCCCTCGTAACCTGAGATTACTCTGTCCCTCGTCACTCCCCTCCATCCCTCGTCACTCCCCTCCGTTCACCGTGTTCCACCTTTCATACCCCGAGATCCCTCCAACCATCATCACTACCCTCCATCCCTCATCACTCCCCTCCATTCACCGTATCCCAATCCTTGTACCCCAAGATCCATTCGTCCCTCGTCACTCCCCTCTGTTCACCGTGTCCCACCTCTCGTACCCGAGATACCTCCGACCCTCATCACTTCCCTCCATTCACCATTTCACTCCCCTTGTACCTTGAGATCCATCCATCTATCCCCACCTTTCACCATATCCCAACCCTCATAACACGAGATCACTCAGTCCCTCATCACTCCCTTCCATCCCTTGTCACTCCTCTCCGTTCACCGTGTCCCACACCTTGTGCCAAGAGATCCCTCAGTCACTCATCATTACCCTCCATTCACCGTGTCCCACCTCTCGTTCCCCGAGATACCTCTGTTCTTCATCATCCATTGTTTCCCATCTCTCGTACAACAAGATCCCTCCATCCTTCATCACTCCCCTCCATTCATTGTGACCCACCCCTCATAACCCAAGATCTTTCCTTCCATCGTCACTCCCTTCCATTCACTGTGTCCCACCCCTCGTAACCCAAGATCTTTCCGTCCTTCATCACTCCCCTCCATTCACATGTTCCACCTCTCATACCCCGAGATACCTCTGTCCTTCATTATTCCCTCCATTCACTGTTTCCCATCTCTTGTAGCCCAAGATCCCTCCATCCTTCTTCACTCCCCTCTATTCAACATTTCCCACCCCTTGAACCCCAAGATCCCTCCATCCCTCGTCACTCCCCTCTGTTCACCGTCTCACACCTTGTACCCAGAGATCACTCCATCCCTCATCACTCCCCACCATTCACCATTTCCCACACCTTGTACCCCGAGATCCATCCATCTATCCCCACTTTTCACCATATCCCACCCCTCGTAAGCCGAGTTCACTCCGTCCTTCGTCACTCCACACCATTCACCGTTTCCTAACTCATGTACCCCAAGATCCCTCCGTCTCTTGTCACTTGCCTCTGTTCCTCATCACTCCCCTCAGTCTCTCATCACTCCCCTCCATTCACCATGTCCCAGCTCTCATACCCCGAGATCAGTCCAACTATCCCCACCTTTCACTATATCCCTCCCCTCGAACCCCGAGATCACTCCGTCATTCGTAACTCCCCACCATTCACTGTTTCCCAACTCGTGTACCCTGAGATCCCTCTGTCCCTTGTCACATCTTCCATCCTTCAGCACTCCCCTCCGTTCACCGTGTCCCACACCTTGTACCCAGAGATCACTCCATCCCTAGTCACTCCCCTCCATTTATAATTTACCACCCTGTGTACGCCGAGATCCGTCCATCTATCCCCACCTTTCACCGTATCCCACCCCTCGTAAGCCAAGATCACTCCATCCTCCTCACTCCCCTCCATTCACCATTTCACACCCTTGTAACCCAGAGATCCCTCCATCCCTCGTCACTCCTCTCCATCCCTCGTCAACTCCCTCTGTTCATCGTGTCCCACACCTTGCACCCAGAGATCACTCCATCCTTCATCAATCCCTTACATTCACCATTTTCCACCCCTTGTACCCTGAGGTCCATCTATCTATACCCACTTTACACCGTTTCCCACCAGTCATACACCGAGATCACTCCATCCTTCGTCACTCCACACCATTCACCGTTTCCTAATTCATGTACCCCGAGATCCCTCCATCTCTTGTCACTCACCTCCCATCCCTCATCACTCCCCTCAGTCCCTCATTACTCCCCTCCATTCACCATTTCCCACCCTTTGTACACTGAGATCCCTCCATTCCTTGTCATTCCCCTCCATCCCTTACCACTCTCCTCCATTTACCATGTCCAAACCCTTGTACCCCAAGATCCCTCCATCCCTTGTCACTCACCTCCATTCACCGTGTCTCACCTCTCGTACCATGAGGTCCATCCAACCTTCGTCACTCCCCTTCATTCACCGTGTCCCACCTCTCATACCCTGTGATCCCTCCATCCTTCATCACTCCCATACTTTCATCATTTCCCAACCCTTGTACCCTGAGATCCCTCCATCCCTCGTCACTCCACTCCGTCCCTCAACAACTCCCTCTGTTCATTGTGTCCCACACCTTGTACCCAGAGATCACTCCATCCCTTGTCAATACCCTCCATTCACCATTTCACACCACTCGTACCCCAAGATTCCTCTGTGCTTCATCACTCCCCCATTCAGTTTCCCACCCCTCATACCCCAAGATCCCTCCATCCCTCATCATTTACCTCTATTCACCGTGTCCCACCTCTCATACCCCAAGGTCCTCCATCCTTCGTCATTCCCCTCCATTCACTGTGTCCCATCCCTAGTACCCCAAGATCCCTCCCTCCCTCATCACACCCCTCCATTCACCATGTCCCACCTCTCGTGCCCCGAGATTCCTCTGTCCTTCATCACTCCCCCCATTCAGTTTCCCAACTCTCGTACCCCAAGATCCGTCCATCCTTCGTCATTCCCCTCCATTCACTGTGTCCCACCCCTAGTAACTCAAGATCCCTCCATCCTTCATCACTCCCCTCCATTGCTTGTGTAAAACCCCTTGTAACCCAGAGTTCCCTCAATCCCTCATCACTCTCCTCCATCCCTCGTCAACTCCCTCCGTTCACTGTGACCCACACCTTGTACCCAGAGATCATTCCATCCCTCGTCACTTCCCTCAATTCCCCATTTCCCACCCCTTGAACCCTGAGATCTGTCCATCTATCTCCATCTTTCACCATATCCCATCCCTCGAAACCCGAGATCACTCCGTCCTCCTCTCTCCCATCCATTCACTGTTTCACACCCCTTGTACCATGAGATCCATCCAACTATACCCACTTTTAACCGTGTCCCACCACTCGTACACCGAGATCACTCCGTCCTTCGTCACTCCACACCATTCACCGTTTCCTAACTCATACCCCAAGATCCCTCCATCTCTTGTCACTTGCCTCTGTCCCTCATCACTCCCCTCAGTCTCTCATTACTCCCCTCCATTCACAATTTCCCACCCCTTGTACACCGAGATCCCTCCATTCCTCATCACTACCCTCCATCCCTCGCCACACTCCTCCATTTACCATGTCCCACCCCTAGTACCCCAAGATCCCTCCATCCCTCATCACACCCCTCCATTAACCGTGTCCCACCTCTCATTCCGAGGTTCCTCCATCCTTTGTCACTCCCCTCCATTCACTGTGTCCCACTCCTAGTACCCCAAGATCCCTCCATTACTCATCACTACCCTCCATTCACCATGTCCCACCTCTCATACCCTGAGATTCCTCCATCCTTCATCACTCTGCCATTCAGTTTCCCACCCCTCATACCCCAAGATCCCTCAGTTCCTTTTCCTTCCCTTCCATTCACTGTGTCCCACCCCTAGTACCTCAAGAATCCTCCATCCTTCATCACTCCCCTCCATTCACTGTGTACCATCCCTTGTAACCTAGAGATCCCTCAATCCCTCATCACTCCCCTCTGTCCCTCATCAACTCCCTCTGTTCACTGTGTTGCACATCTTGTACCCAGAGATCACTCCATCTCTCATCACTCCCCTCCAATCACCATTTCCCATCCCTTGTACACCAAGATCCCTCCATTCCTCATCACTCTCCTCTGTCCCTTGCCACTCTCCTCCATTCACCATCGCCCACCTCTCATACTCCGATCCCTCCATCCTTCGTCACTCCTCTCCATTTTCTGTGTCCCACCCCTAGAACCCCAAGATTCCTCCATCCCTCGTCACTCCCCTCCATTCACTGCGTTCCACTTCTCATACCCCGAGATCCCTCCATCCTTCATCACTCCCCTCCATTCACCATTTCCCACCCATTGTACCCCAAGATCCCTCCATCCCTCACCACTACCTTCCATCCCTCGCCACTCTTCTCTGATCACCATCTCATCCCATGAAACCCAAGATCCCTCCATCCCTCATCACTCCCCAATCATTGTTTCCCACCCCTTGTACCCCTAGATCCTTCCAACTATTCACACCTTTCATTGTATCCCACCCCTCATAGCCTGAGATTATTCCATCCTTCATCACTCCTCTCCATTCACCATTTCCCACCTCTTGTACACTGAGATCCGTCCATCTATACCCACCTTTCACCGTGTCCAACCACTTGTACACCGAAATCACTCCGTCCTTCGTCACTCCCCACCATTCACTGTTTCCTAACCCAAGTACCCCGAGATCCCTCCATCTCTTGCCACTTGCCTCCGTCCCTCATCACTCCCCTCCATCCCTCATCACTCACGCTGTTCACTGTGCCCCACCCCTTGTACCCTAAGATCCCTCCATACTTCATCACTCCTCTCCACTCACTATGTCCCACTGCTCGTATCACAATATCCCTCCATCCCACGTCACTCCCCTCCCTTCTCCATGTTCCACCTCTCGTGACCCGAGATCCCTCCATCCTTCATCATTCACCATCATTCACCATTTCCCACCCCTTGTACCCTGAGGTCCCTCCATCCTTCATCACTCCCCTCCATTCACCATGTCCCACCTCTTGTACCCCAAGATCCATCCATCTATCCCCACCTTTTAGCGTATCCCACCCCACATACCCCAAGATCACTCCATCATTCGTCACTCCACACCATTCACTGTTTCCTAACTCTTGTACCCTTAGATCCCTCCATTCCTTGTCACTCCGCTCTGTCCCTTGCCACTCCCCTCCGTTCACCGTGTCCCACACCTTGTATCCACAAGATTCCTCCATCTCTCATCAATCCCCTCCATTCACCATGTCCCATCGATCATACCCTGAGGTCCCTCCATCTCTCATCACTACCCTCCTTCCCTCATCACTCCCCTCCATTCACTGTGTCCCACCTCTCGTACCCCGAGATCCCTCCATACTTCTTCACTCCACTCCATTCATTGATTCTCACCCCCTGTACTGCAAGATCCCTTCATCCTTCATCACTACCCTCCTTCCCTCATCATTCCCCTCCATTCACTGTGTCCCACCTCTCGTACCCCGAGATCCCTCCATACTTGTTCATTCCACTCCATTCATTGATTCTCACCCCTTGTACCGCAAGATCACTCCATCTCTCATCACTACTCTCCTTCCCTCATCACTCCCCTCCATTCACTGTGTCCCACCTCTCATACCCCGAGATCCCTCCATACTGCTTCACTCCCCTCCATTCACCATTTACCACCACGTGTACACCGAGATCCATCCATCTATCCCCACCTTTCACCGTATCCCACCCCTTGTACCTTGAGATCCTTCCATCCTTCGTCACTTCCCTCCATTCACCGTGTCCGACCCCTTTGACCCCGAGATCCTTTCATCCCTCATCAGCTCCCTCCATTCACAACATCACAAATCTTGTACCCCGAGGTCCCACCATCCTTCGTCACTCCCCTCCATTCACCATATCCCTCCCCTTGTACACTGATATCCATCCATCCCTTGTCACTCCCCTCCATCTCTCGCCACTCCCGTCCATTCACTGTGACCCATTTCTCATACCCTGAGGTCCATCCATCCTTCGTCACTCCCCTACATTCACCATTTCCCACCACTCGTACCACGAGATCACTCCATCCTTCGTCACTCTCCAGCATTCATCGTTTCCTAACCCTTGAACCCCGGGATCCCTCCATCCCTTGTCACTCCCCTCTACCCCTTGTCACTCCCCTCCATCCCTCATCAGTCTCCTCCATTCACCGTATCCCACCTCTTGTGACCCGAGATCCCTCCGTCCTTCATCATTCACCACCATTCACTGTTTCCCATCTCTCGTACCCTAAGATCCCTCATCCTTTGTGACTCCCCTCCATTCACCATTTCCCACCCCTTGTACCCTGAGGTCCCTCCATCCTTCATCACTCCCCTCCATTCACCATTTCCCACCTCTTGTACCCTAAGATCCATCCATCTATCCCCACCTTTCACCGTATCCCATCCCACATACCCCAAGATCACTCCATCATTCGTCACTCCACACCATTCACCGTTTCCTAACCCTTGTACCCTGAGATCCCTATATCCCTCATCACTCCCCTCTGTCCCTCACCACTCCCCTCCATTCACCGTGTCCCACACCTTGTATCCACGAGATCCTTCCATCCCTCGTCAATCCCCTCCATTCACCGTCCCATCTGTCATACCCTGAGGTCCCTCCATCCTTCGTCACTACCCTCCTTCCCTCATCACTCCCCTCCATTCACTGTGTCCCACCTCTCGTACCCCGAGATCCCTCCATACTTCTTCACTCCACTCCATTCATTGATTCTCACCCTTGTTCTGCAAGATCCCTCCATCTCTCATCACTACCCTCCTTCCCTCATCACTCCCCTCCATTCACTCTGTCCCACCTCTCATACCCCAAGATCCCTCCATACTTCTTCACTCCCCTCCATTCACTGTGTCTCACCCCTAGTACCTCAAGAATCCTCCATCCCACATCACTCCCCTCCATCCTTCGTCACTCATCTCCATTCACTGTATCCCACCTCTCGTACCCCAAGATCCCTCTGTCCTTCATCATTCCCCTTTATTCACCATTTCCCACCCCTTGTACCCTGAGATCCCTCCATCCCACATCACTCCCCTCTGTCTCCCACACTCACCTCTGTTCACCATGTCCCACCCCTTGTACCCCGAGATCCCTCCATCCCTCGTCACTCCCCTCCATTCATCGTGTCCCACCTCTCAAAACCTGAGGTCCCTCCATCCTTCATCATTCCCTTCCATACACCATTTCCCACCCCTTATACCCTGAGATCCCTCCATCCCTTGTCACTTCCTTCCATTCACCTTAAATGACCTCTCGTATATAGAGGTAACTCTGACCTTCATTACTCCCCACCATCCTAACCCATGAACCCTAAGATCATTCCATCTCTCATCACTCCCCTCCATTCCCTGTGTCCCACCCCTCATTCCCCGAGATCCCTCCGTCCCTTGACACTCGCCTCTGTTTTTCCACCCCACATCTCCTACCCCGAGAAAGCTCCATCCCTCATCGCTCCCCTCCATTCACCCTATACCACCTCTCATATCCCGAGGTAACTCCGGCTTTCATTACTCCCTACCATCCTAACCCTTTAACCCCGAGATCCCTCCATCCCTCATCACTCGCCTCCATCCCTCATAACTCCCCTCCATCCCTTGTCATTCCTGTCCATTCACCGTGTCCCACCTCTCTTCCTGAAATCCCTCCGTCCTTCATAATTCCCCTCCATTCACTGTTTCCCACCCCTTGTACCCCAAGATCCCTCCGTCCTTCATCAATTCCCTCCAACCCACATCACTCCCCTCTGTCCCGTTCACCATGTCCAAACCCTCCTACCCAAAAATCCATCCATCCCTTGTCACTCCCCTCCATTCACCATTTCCCACCCCTTGCCTCCCTTAGATCCCTCATCACTCCCCTCCGTCCCTCAACACTCCCCTCCGTTCACTGTGTCCCATCCCTTGTACCCCGTGGTCTCTCCATCCTTCGTCACTCACCTCCATTCACCATTTCCCAACCCTTGTACCCTGTGATCCCTCCGTCCCTCATCACTCCCCTCCGCTTATTGTTTCCCACCACTTGTACCCCAATTCCTCCATCTATCCCCACAGTTCACTGTGTCCCACCTCTCATACCCCAAGATCCCTCCATCCCTTGTCACTCCCCTTCATCCCTTGTCACTCCCCTCCATTCACCATTTCCCACTCCTTGTATTCCGAGATCCATCCATCTCTCCCCACTGTTCACCATGTTCCACCCCTCATACCATGAGATTCCTCTGTCCCTCATCAATCCCCTCCATCCCTCATCACTCCCATCCATACCTCAACACTCCCCTCCGTTCACTGTGTCCCATCCCTTGTACCCCGTGGTCTCTCCATCCTTCGTCACTCACCTCCATTCACCATTTCCCAACCCTTGTACCCTGTGATCCCTCCGTCCCTCATCACTCCCCTCCGCTTATTGTTTCCCACCACTTGTACCCCAATTCCTCCATCTATCCCCACAGTTCACTGTGTCCCACCTCTCATACCCCAAGATCCCTCCATCCCTTGTCACTCCCCTTCATCCCTTGTCACTCCCCTCCATTCACCATTTCCCACTCCTTGTATTCCGAGATCCATCCATCTCTCCCCACTGTTCACCATGTTCCACCCCTCATACCATGAGATTCCTCTGTCCCTCATCAATCCCCTCCATCCCTCATCACTCCCATCCATACCTCATCACTCCCCTCCATTTACCGTGTCCCACTCCTCGTACCCCAAGATCCTTCCGTTCCTTGTCACTCCCCTCCATTCACTGTATCCCACCCCTTGTACCCCGAGATCCATCCATCTATCCCCACCATTCACCGGGTCCCATCCTTCATACCCTGAGATCCCTCCATCCCTTGTCACTCCCCACCATTCACCATGTTCCACCCTCTCACCTTGAAATCGATCCACCTCTCAGTGGAAACCCTTCTCCTTCAGGAGAGTGGTACATGGTATATATGGAGAAGAGAATGAGATGAAACTCACATCAAATAGTAAAACACTATTTATTAATTCACATTCAAACTAAAAATAATTCAGTTCAACTCTCCTGAGGTTGGCTGGTGGGCTAGGACATGTGCTCCTGGAGATGGGAAGTGGAGCGGGGAAGGTTGAGGGGGTTTACGATCCATTTATGATCTGGATCCAGGCTCAGAAGCTGAAGTCAAATATGTCTCTGTGTTGTCACTGGGAGAGAGGGAGAGCAAATTCAGAGCTTGGAGGGTGTGGTATCACCCCCTCTCCTGGTAGGGTAAACTCTCCTCTCAATCAAAATTTCCTTCCTGGGGTGTCATTCCCCTCTTTAACCCCTCCCCTCGATCACTGTCCCAATAACCTCGGTATTAATCCACTTCCTAATGGGGGGGGGATCCTCGATCTGCATCCCACTGACTGGGTACGAGTCCCTCTCATCCATTATGGGAGCGGGAGTGGGAGATCTCTCGGACACTCTCTCCAGATGCTGGCCTTGGGACACGGTCGCCTTCCACTTCCTGTGTGGAAGGGAAGGATTGGGAGTCACAGGGAGGAACGAATAGGGGAGAAACATCTTGCCATGGGATGGCAAACTACCCTTGCAATTGCATTGCTCTGTTACCCCCTCTCTCGCTCTCTCCCCCTGTCTTCTCTCACCCCTCTCTCTCTCCCAATTTCTCCCCTCCATTACCTCTCTCCTCCTCTCTCTTCCCCTTTCTACCATTTCTCCCCATCTCTATCCCCCTCCCCTCTCTCTCCCTTCTCTCTGCCTGTCTATCCCCCACTCCCCTCTCACTCCCAATTTCTACTCTCTTGTTCCCCTTCCCCCCTCTCTCTCCCCTCACGTCCCCTTTCACTCCCGTACCCTTCCCTGCTCTCTCCCCCCCAACCCCAGAATGTTCTCAATCCTGCTGACACTCACCTCAGATACAACAGGCACTCGATACGCCCGACGGAGATGACGGCAGGTCTGGCTGCGATGGTTGAATGGACCAGAACCTGCTCTCTTGCAGGATTCAGTCACACGTCTGGGGATGAGCTCTCCTCACCCCCTCCAACCCCAAAACTGAACCCCACTCCCTTCTCTCCCCACCGTTCCTCCCTCTCTCTCCCACTCACTCTGGCCCCCACTGTTCCCCCTTGATTATAGTCCTGGTCGCGAAATATCTTCCCCCTGACAGTGCGGCTCCCTCAGCCCCAGCCCCGGGGGTGGGGGGGGGGGGTGGGCCTGGATTTGGGGGGAATGTATTTGAAAATCTCATAATTTAATTTCTTTTAACAGGTGAAGTTTGCAAAGCAGCAACCTTAATCTTGGCAAACGAGTGGATGGCCTTCCCCACAACTGGGAGACTTCAAGCCCAGTTCACAACCTAAGGGAAAAACAGAGAGAGTAAGTGAGGATGGAGAGAGAAAGAGTGAATGGGAAGAAGAGAGAGGGGGAGAGAGGTGGTAGAAGGGGGAGAGAAGAAAGGGGAGAGAGGTTGAGAGACTTGGAAAGGGGTGAGGGAGAGGGGGAAGAGATGGGTAATAGAGAGGGGCGGGGAGAGGAGGAATGAGAGAGAATGGGGGATGAGAGAGAGCAGGAAAGGACAGAGATGGGGAAGGGGCAAGGGGCAGAAAAGAGGCTGTTGAGTAAATGGGATAGAGAAACAGGATTGGAAAAGGGATGGAGAGGGTTGACAGGAGGGACGGATGGGAGAGAGAGGTGCAATGAGGGAAGAGGGTGAGGGAGAAGGAGAGAGGAATAGGTGGGAGTGGAGGTAAGGTGGGGGGGAAAGGTGGTTGCAAAACAGCAATTTTTAATCCAGCAAATAGACACACACAACAATCAGCTGGGGATGGTTGGATATATGGCCCCATTTTGTCAGATGCAGAGTGTCTGAAAGGAAGGGACGGGGGGGAGAGGGGGCTTCACTCACTTCTGACACTTACGAATGGGTATTGATAAATCGGTGACATTTTTAACAGATTTGAACCTGAAAAATAATTTGGAAATAGTTTAATAAAGATCTTACCCCCCTCAGCCCCCTCCCTTGCCCCTCACCACCCACTCCTTCCCACTCAGTCCCACCCCTTACCCCTCACTCCCCACCCCTTACCCCTCACTCCCCACCCCTACCCTCTCACTCCTACCCCTTCCCCCTCACTTGCACCCCTCCCCCTCACTCCCGCCCCAATCCCCCTTACTCCCCACATCTTCCACCTCACCCCCACCCTTCCACTTCACTCCCCTCTCCTTTTCCCTCATTCACCACCCCTTCCCCCTCACTCCTCACCCATTTCACCCCCACCCCTACCCCCCCCCCCATACCCCACAGATGGAGTCTTGCCTTCCTCGCCTCACTGGGCCCTGCAGACTGGTAGAAGGGGAGGCAGAGGGTGAGAGCGAGATCATGTGAGGGCAACATCCCTTCCCCTTGTCAATTCATCCCCAACATCCCTGCACAACCCTCCCCACCTCACGGGGGGCAGGAACAACCCCCACTCTCTGTTCACTCACTTCTCTACCACCCCTCAGTCTGTGACCTCATAGGGTAAAGGGAGGGGGGAGACAAGAGGAGGGAGAGGGTGGATAGGAGGGGGTAGAGTGGACAGGGGGTGGAGAGAAAGAGTGAGGGGGAGAGAGGGAGGGAGGGGGAGAGAGGAAGTGAGAGAGGAGGAAGAAAGGGAGAGAGGGGGAGAGAGAGGGGGAAGAGGTGGGAGAGCAAGAGAGAGGGGGAGAGAAGGGGGAGTAGAGAGGGAGAGAAAGGTGCAACGGGTGAGAGTGAAAGAGAAGAGAGAGGGGGAGGGTGAAAGAGAGGGTGTGAATTGGAGGCAAGGGGAAGGAGGGAGGGATGTGGGAGGGGAGTGGGTGTGGAGAATGGAGGGGAGGGAGGGGAGAGGTGTCGAATGAGAGGTATAGCGGAGGGAAGAATGAGCGTGAGGGTGCGTGGAAGGAGAGGAGGAGGGTCAAGGGGGTAAAAGGAAGGGAGTGAGTGAGAAGGGGGTTCAGTGTGGGAAGGAAGGATTATTAGTGAAGGAGGGTTAAGGGAGGGATGAGGGAGAGTAGAGGTGTTGAGGGGGATGGAGGGGTAGGGGAGGGGCAAGAATGTGTCTCTGATGCACTCACACCACAAATATCAGTTAAAAACCCAAAATGCAGGTGACCCTGAGCAGTCTGAACAGAGTCGTTCATGCACCAAAGGTCAAGGTCATCACCGACGATTCGGGACCGCGACAAGGGAGAAAGAAAATGACAGCAGGAGTCCGAACAGAACCGTGGGGTGGGGGGGGGGAGGAGCACGGACCCACAAGAAGGGAGGGAGGGGAGACACCCCTCTCCCCTACTCCTCTCCCGCACGCCTCTCCCCCACCCGTCTTCCACCCACAGTTCTGTTCGGACACCTTGTCTACATTTTCCTTCTCCCTTGTCGCGGTCCCGAATCGTTGGTGACAACCTTGACCTTTGGTGCATAAACGACTGTTCGACCTGCTCAGGGTCACCAGCATTTTGTGTTTTTTCTCCAACCGTGGAATCTGCCGACTTTCGTGTTTCCCCAATAAATATTACAGTCCGACCTCGATAAATATTTTTATTTCAGAAACAACGTTAAGTGTAACTTCAGGGAAAGTTTATGGCGGTGGGAGTGAGAAAGTGATCCACATCTCCGCTCCCTCGAAGTCCCCTCATTTTCATCACTAAACACAGGGAATAAAGAGACAATTCTGTCAATGCATTAATAAATCCCTCCAAATATCCCCTCAGTCCCGGCCCCTGGGATGGTGGGCCTGGATTCGAGAATGAAGATCACTGACCCCTCTTCTTTTGTTGTACTCGTGAAATTGTCGTTTATATATTTTATCCATTTTTCTCTTTGCTGTTGCTTCTTTCTGAGCCTTTTTCCTCTGACGAGCTTTTTGCCTGAGAATGAAAAAACACACAAGATTCATATCCCTCCCCCCGGGAGTGTGTGATGGGATGGGGGAGACGGGGCTTCACTCTGTGTCCCACCCCGGGAGTGTGTGATGGGCCGGGGGAGACTGGGCTTCACTCTGTGTCCCACCCCGGGAGTGTGTGATGGGCTGGGGGAGAGGGGGCTTCACTCTGTGTCCCACCCCGGGAGTGTGTGATGGGCCGGGGGAGACTGGGCTTCACTCTGTGTCCCACCCCGGGAGTGTGTGATGGGCCGGGGGAGACTGGGCTTCACTCTGTGTCCCACCCCGGGAGTGTGTGATGGGCCGGGGGAGAGGGGGCTTCACTCTGTGTCCCACCCCGGGAGTGTGTGATGGGCCGGGGGAGAGGGGGCTTCACTCTGTGTCCCACCCCGGGAGTGCATGATGGGCCGGGGGAGAGGAGGCTTCACTCTGTGTCCCACCCCGGGAGTGCGTGATGGGCCGGGGGAGTGGGGGCTTCACTCTGTGTCCCACCCCGGGAGTGTGTGATGGGCCGGGGGAGACTGGGCTTCACTCTGTGTCCCACCCTGGGACTGTGTGATGGGATGAGGGGGAGAGGGAGGACAGGAGGTCCTTGTCACCCACCTGTTGTAGAACACACATCCAAGCAACGCTCCAGTGATCAGCAGGATAAGGAATATCAGCAAAAAATAATGTAGGATTAGTCGTCGGCCTGGGACCAGGAGAGGGAACGGTTAACGGGGTCCCAGGTAACCTCCAATCCTCTCATCCCCTGACCCTCTTTTCTCAACTGCTCTCCCTCCCAACTCTCCATCAATCTCCCCCTCTTTATCTCTCTTCCATCTCTCACCCATTTCCCCCTCTCTCCACATCTCATCCCGTTATTCCTTTCTCACCTCTCAATCCTTCTCTCCCTACTCCCGCTCTCCCACTCTCTCTCACCTCACTCTTCCCTCTCCCTTCCCCTCACCCACCCTCTCTGCCCCCTCTCATCCCACTCTCTCATCCCATTTATCCCCCTCCCCTTCCTTCCCCCTTTCTCCTCACCCCCTACTCTGCTGTCTCACTCTCACCCCTCTCTCCCTCTCACTTTATCCTCTCCCCCATCTTCCCCCTCTCTGTCCCTCTCTCTCCCCCACTCTGCTCACCCTCACCTTTTTCTCTCCCTCTCTCTATCCTCTCCCTCTCTCTGCCTCCTCTCTCCCCTTTTCCTCTCTTTCTCCCAGCTTTCCCCCCCACCCCTGCCCGTCTCTCTCCCCACCCTCTCCCCTTTTCTCTACCCTCTCCCCTCCTCTCTCCACTGTCTGACTCTCCCCTCCCATCTCCCCCCTCCCCCACCATGTTCCCCAACTGGTTCACCCTGGACCAGGACACTCACTGTCAGAAACTTTCCGATAACAGGTCGTGTTGCGATAGCAGCAGCCTGAGCTCAGACATTTGGATTCCTCAACAGTCTCTCGTCCATCGACGCAACTTCCTGACGTCGGCTCCTCTCCACACTCTGGAGTTCGAGGGAGAATGAGGGAGTTTGTGACAGGGCGGGGGAGAGGGAGCTTCACTCTGTTTTCCCCCGGGAGTGTGTGACGGGACCGGGAAGACGGAGCATCACTCTGTCCAACCCCGGGAGTGTGTGACGGGACGGGGGAGAGGGAGCTTCACTCTGTGTCCCACCCCGGGAGTGTGTGACGGGACGGGAGAGAGGGAGCTTCACTCTGTGTCCCACCCCGGGAGTGTGTGACGGGACGGGGGAGAGGGAGCTTCACTCTGTGTCCCACCCCGGGAGTGTGTGACTGGACGGGGGAGAGGGAGCTTCACTTTGTATCCCACCCCGGGAGTGTGTGACGGGACGGGGGAGAGGGAGCTTCACTCTGTATCCCACTCCCGAATGTGTGACGGGACGGGGGAGAGGGAGCTTCACTCTGTGTCCCACCCCGGGAGTGTGTGACGGGACGGGGGAGAGGGAGCTTCACTCTGTGTCCCACCCCGGGAGTGTGTGACGGGACGGGAGAGAGGGAGCTTCACTCTGTGTCCCACCCCGGGAGTGTGTGACGGGACGGGGGAGAGGGAGCTTCACTCTGTGTCCCACCCCGGGAGTGTGTGACGGGACGGGGGAGAGGGAGCTTCACTCTGTGTCCCACCCCGGGAGTGTGTGACGGGACGGGGGAGAGGGAGCTTCACTCTGTGTCCCACCCCGGGAGTGTGTGACGGGACGGGGGAGAGGGAGCTTCACTCTGTGTCCCACACCTGCATGTGTGACGCGATGGGGGAGAGAGGGCTTCACTCTGTGTCCCACCCCGGGAGTGTGTGACGGGACGGGAGAGAGGGAGCTTCACTCTGTGTCCCACCCCGGGAGTGTGTGACGGGACGGGGGAGAGGGAGCTTCACTCTGTGTCCCACCCCGGGAGTGTGTGACGGGACGGGAGAGAGGGAGCTTCACTCTGTGTCCCACCCCGGGAGTGTGTGCCGGGACGGGAGAGAGGGAGCTTCACTCTGTGTCCCACCCCGGGAGTGTGTGACGGGACGGGGGAGAGGGAGCTTCACTCTTTGTCCCACCCCGGGAGTGTGTGACGGGACGGGGGAGAGGGAGCTTCACTCTGTGTCCCACTCCCGAATGTGTGACGGGACGGGGGTGAGAGGGCTTCACTCTGTTTTCCCCCCGGGAGTGTGTGACGGGACCGGGGAGACGGAGCATCACTCTGTGTCCAACCCCGGGAGTGTGTGACAGGGCGAGGGAGAAGGAGCCTCGCTGCGTGTCCAGAGTATGGGTTCGTTACTCACTCATGGGCAGGAAGATCGCTCTCACCATCGATGTGGCTGTGGGAGAGGGAGAGAGAAAAGTCGGGGGGAGAGGGTTAGATTGGTTGGGGATGCCAACGCCTCGTGAACGTGCTGGGAATGTCTGCCGCCTCGAGGCCAACCCACCGAATGCCTGGCAGAACAGAGTCGAAAGCCCCAGCAGGAGAGCATTGATCAGCAGCAAGTCCATTCGCTTGTCCATCCGCAGCCCCCTCGTCTCTGTCATTGGCCAGCTCCAGAACCCAGTCCGCCCCTGGCCTCCCAGGCCTGGGGTGGGGGGTGGGGAGCTTCCCTCTGTGATGTAACAATCGGGAGTGGTGAAGGGAACTGGCGGCCAGTGCAGGGGCTGCTCCCCCTCCATAACCTGCTCACCCTCTTGGAGACTGTCGAGGGGGACGGCCTGCTGTGCTGTCACTTCTGGCACGTGGTCTGGTCCTGTGGCTGAGAAGGGGGTGGGTGGCAAAGACCGAGCTGCAGTCACCTTTATTTATCACCCCTGCTACACGTGCGGGATACAGATGGGAGAGCGTTTCTCCAGAGCAGATTTACAAAAATATAAGTTGGAATCGACTTTAAAATATTATGACATCTACAGTAAAGGTTTACGAGACACTGTCCACATCTCTTTTGGGAATTCACGAGGTCGGGGGGAACAGCTGTGGCCCCATCTGGATGTCAGGGCCTCGAGTGCCTCGATACCTCCGACCTGATGACCGAACAGTTTGCGTGAGAAGGTGTGCGAGTCCTTCCCAACGCCTTTTCCCTGCTTCAAGTGCTGTCGATGCCCGACGCGGTGGGAAGGGAGCTCCCACTGATCTTTTCCCGCTGACTCCACCCTCCTCCGCAGGTCGAGGGGGACCAGCTGCCAACAGCGCAGGGTGTTGTCGAGATGTCCTCTGTAGAACGCGGCGAGGACCATGGGTGGGGGGGGGGGGGCGTGGATGGACTCTCCTCGGCCCGCAGAGGAAGTCGGGGCGCTGCCGGGCTCCCTTGACCATAGAGCTGGCGTCCTGGTGAGATTCTCCGCCAAAGAACATGCTCGATCTCTCAGTGGCCAGCGGAGAGTGACTCACCAACCCCCCCCCCCCCCCCCCCCCCCACCAGCCGGCTCTTCCGGAAATGCCCAGTGAAGAACAAAATGGATTATTGAAGAGAGAAAAGACTGGAGTTGGAGGAACAACGTGCTCTGAACGTGGCCAGAGTGAAAGCATCGGCTCAGGGCTTCTGCAAGATCTATCACTCAAGGTGACAGACCCAAGGGGCTGGCACCGAACCTTCCAGCAGAACCCATGGGTAATGCTGCTACAAGAAGCAAATACACTCCAACAAGGAGCCACGGGCGTCCCTGCTTGTGCTCGAATGGCCAACCCCAGCGACATTCAACCCTTCCAGAGCGCACAATCAAAGGATCTTCCCTTTTATGAACGTTCAGGTTGTTGGTTCTGCTTCCGTCTGTCAGCGATAGGGGATTCCCTCGTTAGCGTTGGGGAGGGGTGGGGTGGGGGCGGCGGTGAACGTGGTGATCTGACCACCCGCCTACTGCAGGGGGCGCTCTCTCTCTCTCTCTCTAAGGGGCCAACTCCACCTGTCAATCAGCCGACCTGAATAGAAACCTGAGCCAGTCCGTCCTGACGCCGGTCACACGGGAGCCACCGAGGACCGAACTGGTCTTCAGAGGTTTACTGGAATAAATTGTGGTGGGCTGAGGAATCTGCAAGAGAGAGAAAGGGTGGGGGGGGGGGCATACAGAGAGAGGGGGGGTCAGAGAGAGGGGGGGGAACAGAGAGAGGGACAGAGAGAAAGTCAGAGAGAGAGAGAGGGAAAGAGAGAGAGACCAAGAGAGAGAAAGTCAGAGAGAGAGAGGGACAGAGAGAAAGTCAGAGAGAGGGGGGGCGACAGAGAAAGAGGGAGAGGTGGTGCTGAGGTAGCAGCGAGCAAGCACAAAACTCGAAGGACTGTTCTTCTTTGGCTTGGCTTCGCGGACGAAGATTTATGGAGGGGGTAAAAGTCCACGTTAGCTGCAGGCTCGTTTGTGGCTGACAAGTCCGATGCGGGACAGGCAGACACGGTTGCAGCGGCTGCAGGGGAAAATTGGTTGGTTGGGGTTGGGTGTTGGGTTTTTCCTCCTTTGCCTTTTGTCAGTGAGGTGGGCTCTGCGGTCTTCTTCAAAGGAGGTTGCTGCCCGCCAAACTGTGAGGCGCCAAGATGCACGGTTTGAGGCGATATCAGCCCACTGGCGGTGGTCAATGCGGCAGGCACCAAGAGATTTCTTTAGGCAGTCCTTGTACCTTTTCTTTGGTGCACCTCTGTCACGGTGGCCAGTGGAGAGCTCGCCATATAACACGATCTTGGGAAGGCGATGGTCCTCCATTCTGGAGACGTGACCCATCCAGCGCAGCTGGATCTTCAGCAGCGTGGACTCGATGCTGTCGACCTCTGCCATCTCGAGTACTTCGACGTTAGGGATGAAAGCGCTCCAATGGATGTTGAGGATGGAGCGGAGACAACGCTGGTGGAAGCGTTCTAGGAGCCGTAGGTGATGCCGGTAGAGGACCCATGATTCGGAGCCGAACAGGAGTGTGGGTATGACAACGGCTCTGTATACGCTTATCTTTGTGAGGTTTTTCAGTTGGTTGTTTTTCCAGACTCTTTTGTGTAGTCTTCCAAAGGCACTATTTGCCTTGGCGAGTCTGTTGTCTATCTCATTGTCGATCCTTGCATCTGATGAAATGGTGCAGCCGAGATAGGTAAACTGGTTGACCGTTTTGAGTTTTGTGTGCCCGATGGAGATGTGGGGGGGCTGGTAGTCATGGTGGGGAGCTGGCTGATGGAGGACCTCAGTTTTCTTCAGGCTGACTTCCAGGCCAAACATTTTGGCAATTTCCGCAAAGCAGGATGTCAAGCGCTGAAGAGCTGGCTCTGAATGGGCAACTAAAGCGGCATCGTCTGTTCACGGACAAGTTTCTCTTGTGTCTTGGTGTGAGCTTGCAGGCGCCTCAGATTGAAGAGACTGCCATCCGTGCGGTACCGGATGTAAACAGCGTCTTCATTGTTGGGGTCTTTCATGGCTTGGTTCAGCATCATGCTGAAGAAGATTGAAAAGAGGGTTGGTGTGAGAACACAGCCTTGCTTCATGCCATTGTTAATGGAGAAGGGTTCAGAGAGCTTTATTCCAGTAAACATCTGAAGACCAGTTCGTGCCTCGGTTGGCTCCCGTGTGACTGGCTCAAGATGGACCGGCTCAGGTTTCTATTCAGGTCGGCTGATTGACAGGTGGAGTCAGCCCCTTAGGTGCTCTTTCTGCAGAGAGCTCCCCCTGCAGTAGGGCTGGTGGTAGTATCACCACAGGGGGCAGATAGGGCAGAGAGATCGAATATCCCGGAGGTGGCCTGCTGCCTCCCGGACACAAGGCTACAAGATAGATCGCCGTCCTCAGGGAGGGAGGGTGACCAGCCGGATGTCACTGTCCCTGTGGGGACCAATGACGCAGGGAGGAAGGGCAAGGAGGTCCTGTAGGGAGAGTGTAGGGAGTTGGAGGCCAGGGTTGAAGGACAGACGGGACCCCGGGGTGGGGATCTTGGGATTGCTACCAGCGCCAAGTGCTGGTGAGGTTGGAAATAGGAGGATTCATGCAACTCAACACATGGCTGGTGCAGGAGGGAGGGCTTCAGGTGTCTGCATCATTGGGCTCTCTTCCAGGGAATGGAGCTGTTCTGACAGGACAGTTTGAATCTGAACTGCAAGGGGCTAATGTTCTTGAGGGAAGGTTTGCTTCTGCTGGTCCGGTGGGGGTTTAAACTAGATTTGCAGGGGGTGGGGAACCAGAGGACCGGAGCAGATGGAGGAGTGGAGGAGGAAAAAGATGATGTGAAAATTGCACGCGTTGTTAGAAGTCAACGGGGTGAATGTGGTGGAAATGTTTTTAGGTGAATTGTAGGAGGTTAGAGCATGGATTGGCACATGGAATTATTAGATTGTGGACGTTAGTGAAGCGGTTGCAGGAGGGGCAGGTCGATGTTCCGCGGCTTCCGTGGCTTTGAATGCGCTGGGATGGTGGGGATGAAAGGCGGAGGAGTAGGATTGCTTGTCAGGGAAAATATCACAAGCAGGACAGACCAGAGGGCTCATCTACTGGGGCCGTATGGGTGGAGCTGAGGGTTGGGAAAAAAACGATCCCACTCATTGGGGTTGCATTATAGACTGCCCAACAGTCAGCGAGAATCAGAGGGGGAAATTTAGAATCTCAACCCAAAGTCCAGATCCATCCTTCCCCATAATTAAACTAATGGCATTATGATCACTGGATCCAAAATTATCCTCTGCCACCTGTCCCGGCTTGTTCCCGAAACGAAGATCTGGTCTCTCTCATTAGTACCTGTGCATATTGATTTTGAAAACTTTCCTGAACACGTTTGACAAACTTCCAAACTGTCCACCCGTTTACAACGTGGGAGTCCCAGCCAACAGGCAGAAAGTTAAAATCTCCTCCATCCTTATGTTTCCTGCAGCTGACTGCTCTCTCTCTCTCCACAGGTGAAATTTGAGAGTACCGAGTTTGCCTGTTCCGGTTAGGATTAAGGACAAGGTTATAAGATATAGGGATCCTTGGTTTTTGATGGATATTGGGGATTTGCTTCAGAAGAAGAGAGACATTTATAGGCAACGTGGAGCAAATGAGGTCCCTGAAGAGTATGAGAAACCACAAGAAAGAAACCAGGAAGGGTCAAAGAAGACACGAGGTGGCTTTGGGAGATGAGGAAGACCCTCAGGGTTTCTACCGGTATATTAAGAGCAAAAGGATAGTCAGGGACAAAACTGGTCCCCTCAGAGATCATAGCGGTTGGCTTCATACGGAGCCAAAAGAGATGAGGGAGATCTTAAATGGTATTTTTTAAACTCAAGTTACAGGCACAGAGTGGTGGGAAGTGAGCTAAACAAGTAGTGAGGTCACAGAACCAATGCACATTAAAGAGGAGGAGGTGTTTGCTGTCTTCAAGCAAATAAGGGTGGATAAATCCCCAGGGCCTGACAAGATATTCCCTCAGCCCTTGAGGAAGGTGAGTGTAGAAATGGCTGGGGCCCTGGCAGATAGATTTAAAATGTCCTTGGCCACAGGTGTGGTACCAGAGGATTGGAGGGTAGCTCACATAGTTCTGATGTTCAATAAAGGCTCCAGAAGTAACCCTGGAAATTATCGGCTGGTGAGCATGACGCCAGTAGCAGGGAAGTTAATTATTTGGATAGCCAGGGACTGATTAGTGGTAGTCAGTGTGGCTTTGTGTAGGTTGTCTTTAACTAGTCTTAATGATTTTCAAGGAGGTTCCCAGGAAAGGTGATGAAGGAAAGCCTGTGGATTTTGTCTACGTGGAATTTAGTAAGGCCTTTGACAAGGTCCCACATGGGAAGTTGGTCAGGAAGGTTCAGAAGCTCAGTGTTCATGGTGAATTGGATTCAACAATCGCTGGATGGGAGAAGCTGGAGAGTAGTGATGGACAGTGGCTTCTCAGACTGGAGGCCTACAACTAGTCTCAGGGATTGGTGCTGGGACCATCATTGTTTGTCATCTATATCAATGATCTGGATGATAATGTGGGGAATTGGATCAGCAGGTTTGCAGATGACACTAAGATTGGAGGCATCGTGGATGCAGGGGAAGGTTTTCAAAGCTTGCAGAGGGATCTGGACCAGCTGGGAAGTGGCGGATGGAATTTAATGCGGACAAGTGTGAGGTGTTGCATTTTGGAAGGACAAACCAAGAAAGGGCGTACATGGTGAACAGTCGGGCATGGAGGCGTGGATGGAACTGATTGATCTGGGAATACAGATACATAATTCCCAGAAAGTGGTGTCCCAGGTGGATGGGGTTGTAAAGAGAGATTTTAGAATATTGGCCTTCATCAATCAATGTGTTGAATACAGGAGTTGGGATGTTATGGTTAAATTGGATAAGGCATTGTTAAGGCAATCAATCCCAGTATCCCATCCCTGAATCCCACCATCCCTGTATACCTCCATCCCTGTATCCAGCCCCGTATCTCTACATCCCTGTATCTCACCATCCCTGTATCCCTCTAGCCCCGTATTCCTCCATCCCTGTATCCCTCCATCCCTGTATTTCTCTAGTCCTGTATGCCTCCAATCCTGTATCCCTCCATCCCTCTATCCTTCCATCCCTGTATCCATCCAATCCTGTATCCCTCCATCCCTGTTTCTCTCCATCCCTGTATCCTTCCATCCCTGTATCCCTCTAGCCCTGTATTCCTCCATCTCTATATCCCTTTGGTATCATGTACAGTTCCGGTCTCAGAATCCCACACCGGGAGCACCCTATCCCTGTGGACAGATGACACGTGCAATCCCCTTCTCCAGAGACCATTCCACATTCACACACATGAATATCTTCCATTTTATCAACATTTTAAAAAATCTCAGATGAAAATATTTTTGACTGAAGCATCCTGGAGTGAAATCGGTCACTCCCACTGTTACCTTATCAATGGCTAGTCCCACGATAAGTCCTTAAAACACCAGAACACAAGCAAATTAGAACAAGAAGGCAAGTTTCCCCATCAAATCTTCTAACCAGTTGAGTCAAATCCTGGTCGAGCAGTCTTTGGATAAATCCACCTACCCCAGAACCCAAAAAAAAAACACTCACAGCAGGACACAGAGTGAAGCTCTCACTCCCCCGCCACCATCACACACCCCCAGGATGTGACACAGAGTGAAGCACCCTCTCCCCCATCCAGTCACACAATCCCGGGGTGAGGCACAGAGTGAAACCCCTCTCCCATCACAAACTCGCAGGGCGGGACACAGAATGAAGCCCCCACTCCCCGTCCCATTACATATTTCTAGTGTGTGACACAGAGTGAAGCTCCCTCTTTCTCATCCCATCACACACTCCCAGGGGGACATGGAGTAAATCTCTCTCTCCCCTGTCCCGTCACACACTCCCAGTGGTAGGTCGCATAGTGAAGCCCCCTCTCCCCCGTCCAGACATACATTTCCGGTGTGGGGGACACTGTGTGAAGCTTCCTCTCCCCAGTGCCTTCCCACACTCCCGGGGTGCGGCAGAGAGTGAAGACTCAGCCCCTCTGACCCGTCAAACTCTCCCGGGGTGGGACACAGTGATAAGCCCCCTCTCCCCCGTCCTGTCACACACTCTCGGGGTGGGACACAGTGTGAAGCATCCTCTCCCTCTATCCCGTCACACTCTCCCGGGTTGGAACACAGATTGAAGCTCCCTCTCCCCTGTCCCAACTTTCACTCCTGTGGTGGGATACAGAGTTAAGCTCCCTGTTCCCCTGTCCCGTTACACACTCCTGGGTTGGGACACAGATTGAACCTCCCACTCACCCGTCCCATCACACACTCCCTGGGTGGGACAGTGTGAAGCTCCCTCTCCCCTGTGCCGTCATACACTCCAGGGGTGGGACACAGAGTGAACCTCCCTCTCCCCCGTCCAGTCACACACTCCTGGTGTGAGACGCAGAGTGAAGCTCCCTCTCCCCCCGTCCCGTCACACACTCCCAGGTTGGGACACAGGCTGAACCTCCCTCTTCGCTGTCCTGTCACACACTCCTGGGAAGGGACACAGTGTGAAGCTCCCTCTTTCTCCGTCCTGTCACACACTCCCAGGTTGGGACACAGGCTGAACCTGCCTCTCTCCCGTCCTGTCACACACTCCCAGGGTGGGACGCAGAGTGAAACTCCCTCTCCCCCATCCCATCACACAATTTTAGATAGGAGAATAAGGGAAATGTTTGATGTTTTAGAAATGTTGTCTTATAAAGTGTTCAAAACAAGAAAGCAGAAATGGATAAGAAGGAAAGGTGATGATGAGGAAACGGAAAGGGAAGATAAACAAAGTATGAAATGGCTATGTTGAACTATATGACTTTAAATATTAATGGAATACATAACCAAATCAAAAGGAAGAAACTGCTAAATTTACTGAAAAAAGAAAAAATTGATATAGCATTCGTGCAAGAAACACATTTAACTGAAATGGAGCACAAGAAATTAAAGAGAGATTGGGTAGGACATGTAACAGCAGCGTCATATAATTCAAAAGCTAGAGGAGTAGCTATATTAATCAGTAAAAATGTACCAATTAAAATAGAAGAGAAAATAATAGATCCAGCAGGGAGATATGTAATGATAAAATGTCAGATATATTCGGAGTTTTGGAATTTACTCAATGTATATTCACCTAACGAAGAAGATCAAAAATTTATGCAAGATATTTTTTTGAAGATAGCAGACACGCAAGGGAACATACTAATAGGAGGGGATTTCAACCTTAATTTGGATTCAAACATGGATAAAACTGGGAAAAAAAATGAACAGAAAGAACAAAGTAACCAAATTTATAATTAAATCGATGCAAGAAATGCAACTTTTAGATATATGGAGGAAACAACACCCAAAGGAAAAGGAATATTCATATTATTCAGGTAGACATAAAACATACTCAAGAATAGACCTATTCCTGTTATCAGCTCGTATACAAGAAAGAGTAAGAAAAACAGAATATAAAGCTAGAATATTATCGGACCACTCACCCCTGATATTGACAATAGAGTTAGAGGACATCCCTCCAAGAATGTATAGATGGAGATTAAATTCCATGCTACTTAAAAGGCAGGATTTTAGAGAATTCATTGAATGACAAATTAAAATGTACTTTGAAATAAATACGGAATCAGTGAAAGATAAATTTATACTATGGGACGCAATGAAAGCGTTCATCAGAGGGCAAATAATAGTTATGTAATCAAGACCAAGAAGGACTACAATCAGGAAACAGAGCAGTTGGAAAGGGAAATAGTAAATATAGAAAAAGAATTAGCAATGAAGGAAGATACAACTAAAAGAAGAGAATTGGCAGATAAAAAAATAAAATATGAAACACTACAAACATATAAGGTGGAGAAGAATATAATGAAGACAAAACAGAAATATTATGAACTAGGAGAAAAAACGCACAAAATTCTAGCATGGCAGCTTAAGACAGAACAAGCTAAGAAAATGGTATTGGCATCAAGGAAAAAAGACAAACAAATCACATATAATCCAACGGAGATTAATGAAAACTTCAGAGAATTCTACGAACAATTATACCAAACGAAGGGAAAGAAGGGAAAATAGATGAATTTTTAACTAAAATTGAACTACCAAAATTACAAATAGAGGAACAAAATAAATTAACAGAACCATTTGAAATAGTAGAAATACAAGAGATAATAAAAAAAACTACTGAATAATAAAACACCAGGAGAGGATGGATTCCCAATAGAATTCTATAAAACATTTAAAGATTTATTAATTCCTCCCCTCCTGGAAGTAATCAACCAGATTGATAAAACACAAAGCTTACCAGATTCATGCAAAACAGCAATAATTACAGTAATACCAAAGACAGGGAAAGATCCACTCACACCAGCGTCATATAGACCAATATCTTTACTTAACACAGATTATAAGATAATAGCTAAACTATTAGGAAACAGATTAGCCGACTATGTACCAAAAATAGTAAATCTAGACCAAACTGGATTTATTAAAAAAAGACGAACAGACAATATTTGTAAATTTATTAACTTAATTCATGCAGTAGAAGGGAATAAAGCTCCAACAGTAGCAGTTGCTTTAGACGCAGAGAAGGCCGTTGACAGAGTAGAATGGAATTATTTATTCAAAGTATTACAAAAATTCAGTTTACCAGAGAAGTATATTAATTGGATTAAAGCATTATATAAGGGACCATTGGCGAAAGTGACAGTAAATGGATATATATCAAAGCAATTAAACTTAAGCAGATCAACAAGGCAGGGATGCCCACTATCACCCTTATTGTTCGCGTTAGCTATAGAACCACTAGCAGAATTGATAAGAATAGAAAATAAAATAAAAGGGATAAAAATAAAAGACAAGGAATATAAAATCAGTTTATTTGCAGATGACATTATAGTGTACTTAACAGAACCAGAAATATCAATAAAAGAATTACATAAGAAATTGAAGGAATATGGAGAAGTGTCGGAATACAAGATTAAAGCAAATAAAAGTGAAGCAATGCCAAATAATAATGTGGATTTCTCAAAATTTAAGAAAGAATCACCATTCAGATGGCAAATGCAAGCAATACGATACCTAGGTATACAAATAAATAAAAACCTCGGCCATCTATATAAACTCAATTATTATCCAGTAATGAAAAAATTACAGGACGACTTAGAGCATTGGAAAGACTTACCACTAACACTAATAGAAAGGATAAACTGTATTAAAATGAACATTTTCCCAAGGATACAATACCTATTTAAGGCATTGCCAATACACTTGATGGAGAAATTCTTCAAGGAGTTAAAGAAAATAATAAGGAAATTTTTATGGAAAGGGGGGAAACCGAGGATAGCATTAACAGAATGGTATAAACAAGGAGGCTTACAACTGCCAAACTTTAAAAATTATTATAGAGCCGCACAATTAAGATACCTATCAGATTTTTATCAAACAAGGGAAAAGCCAGATTGGACTAGATTAGAACTAGATAAAATAGGGCAGAAGATACCTGAACATATATTATATAAATGGGATGAAAAATTGGTACAACGTAGGAATTCTCCAGTATTTCTTCACCCGACAGATAAAGAGTTTTCCTTTTTTTCTCATGTATACCATTCATACTCGAGAATTGATCACTTTTTTATTGATTCACATTTTATTCCACTTGTAACTGCTTGTAAGTATGACATTATAGCCATTTCGGATCACTCTCCATTACAACTCTCTCTTAAATTCAAAGACTCTGTTTCTACTATTAAGCACTGGCGTTTTGATGTTTCATTATTGCAAGATTTAGACTTTGTTAAATTTATGAAAGAACAAATTAACTTTTTCTTTTCAACAAATTACACTACGGAAATTTCTTATGGAATATTGTGGGATACATTCAAGGCTTATATTCGTGGTCAAATTATTTCTTACTCAGTAGCTTTGAAGAAATGCATCAAAAACAAGATTCATCTATTGGTTGAGAAGATTAAAGACATTGATAAGAAATATGTGACTGATCCTACTGAAGAACTTTACAAACAAAGAATTGAACTGCAGATGGAATATAATTTGTTATTTACATCTTCGATTGAAAACCAGCTAATTAGATCTAAATCTGATTTTTATGTGCATAGTGAGAAATCGGGTAAACTGTTGGCTAATCATCTGAAGAATATTTCAGCTAGACGCCAAATTGTGGAGATTCGCAAACAGAATGGAGAACTGACTGTTAACCAGGAAGAGATAAATCAATCTTTCCAAAATTTTTATACATCCTTATGTAGTACAGAATCCCCTCAAGACCTTAGTAATATGTTTAATTTTTTAGAACATTTGAAACTCCCAAAAGTATTACCTCAAGATAACTTAGAATTAAGTAAACCCATTACAGATTCGGAGATCAATAATACTATTTTCTCACTGAACTCGGGGAAAGCACCAGGTCCCGATGGATATTCTGTGGAATTTTATAAAGCTTTTTCTTCTACTCTCTCTCCCTGGCTGATTAAGATGTTTGATGAATCTATCACATTGGGTAAACTACCACAATCATTTTACAGAGCTACGATTTCCCTAATCTTGAAAAAAAATAAAGACCCGACCGAATGTTCTTCTTATAGACCTATTTCTTTGTTGAATGTTGATTCTAAGATCTTCTCTAAAATTCTAGCGACAAGGCTAGAGAAGATATTACCATATATTATCTCTGAAGACCAGACTGGATTCATTAAAAATCGTTATTCCTCCTTTAATATTAGAAGATTGATGAATATTATTTACACTCCTTCACATAAGTCTTCAGAATGTGTTATTTCACTAGATGCTGAGAAGGCCTTCGATAGAGTAGAATGGCCTTATTTATTTAGAGTTCTTGAAAAATTTAATTTTAGTCCGATATTTATATCTTGGATTAAACTTCTTTATAATTCCCCGGTTGCCTCGGATTTTACTAATACCCAAAGATCGCCATATTTTCGATTATTTCGGGGCACCAGGCAAGGGTGCCCCCTTAGCCCTTTATTATTTAACTTAGCTTTAGAACCTTTGGCAATTGCTATCAGAGAAGCACCCAATATTACTGGTATTATTCATTGCAGGGATATTCATAAAGTATCACTATATGCAGATGATTTATTGTTATATATTTCCAATCCTGAAAATTCTATTCCTGCAGTTTTATCTTTATTAGCCCAATTTAGTAATTTTTCGGGATATAAACTGAATTTAAATAAAAGTGAATTATTCCCTTTTAATGGATGGGTCCCTATTTATGATAGTTTACCTTTTAAAATAGCTAGAGACCATTTTATATATTTAGGGATTAAGATTACTAAAAAACATAAAGATTTGTTTAGGACTAATTTTTTCCCTCTATTGGACCTGATCGGCAGTTTACTTACCAATTGGTCACCATTATCCCTATCCATGATAGGCAGAATTAATGCTATTAAGATGATGATCTTACCTAAATTTTTATATATATTCCAAGCTATACCTATTTTTGTTCCTAAATCTTTTTTTGATAAGGTCGATTCTAAATTGTCCTCGTATATCTGGCAAAACAAGAATCCTAGATTGGGGAAAAAATATTTACAGAAATCTAAACTAGAGGGAGGGTTGGCATTACCCAACTTTAGAATTTATTATTGGGCAATTAATATTAGTTACTTAAGGTATTGGTTGAATTATTCAGAATTATCTCTAAATCCCCATTGGGTAAATTTAGAAATTAAACCGATACAAAATTTTTCAATTAGCTCTATTTTGGGAGCTGCTCTCCCTTTCACTCTTACTAAATTATATAAACAAATTGATAATCCAATGGCTAAACATACACTACGTATATGGTTTCAATTCCGGAGATTTTTTGGCCTAAGTCATTTTATCTTGGAAACTCCTATTGTACTAAATTTCCTTTTTCATCCCTCTCTAATTGATCAAGCTTATTTACTCTGGAAAGTTAAAGGTATAACATGCTTTTCGGATTTATTCTTGGATAACTCTTTCATGTCATTTGAACAATTATCCATGAAATATGATTTACCTCGATCTCATTTCTTTCGATATTTGCAGATTAGGAGTTTCTTAGTTTCGACTTTACCCTCTTTTCCCAATCGGGAGACTACGACTGTTTTAGAGGATATACTATATTCAAAATTCCCTCAAAAAGGTGTGATATCTAAATTATATAATATAATTACAAAAATAAATTCTGGGACTTTTGAAAAGTTTAAAAATAATTGGGAAAGAGAACTCAACCTTCATATTTCTAATGAAAATTGGAATAAAATTCTGCGACTGGTAAACTCTTCTTCTCTATGTGCAAAACATTCACTAATACAGTTTAAAGTTGTTCATAGAGCTCATATGTCTAAAGATAAACTCCATCGCTTTTATTCTCATATCGATCCTATATGTGATAAATGTCAATTGGAAATAGCTTCCCTTACACATATGTTTTGGTCCTGTCCCTCTTTACAGAATTATTGGAAGGAAATTTTTTCCATTATATCTACTGTTTTGAATATTGATTTACAACCACATCCCATTACTGCAATTTTTGGATTACCTATGATAGATTTGACTTATTTATCTCTTCCTGCGGATCGTATGATTGCTTTTCTTACACTAATGGCTAGAAGATCTATACTATTGAATTGGAAAGAGGTAAATCCTCCCACTGTTTTCCAATGGTTTACCCAAATTATACTATGTTTAAATTTAGAGAAAATTAGAAACTCTGTCTATGAATCCCCTTCTAAGTTTGAGTTAACCTGGCGACCATTTATTCAATATTTTCATTTGTGGTGAGTTGATCTGGCTCTGTTTTCTTTCTATAATTATGTATTATAATTGGGCTGTAAGATGAGATCGGAGTGATCGGCGTGGTTTAGCTATATCTGTAGGTTTTTTTTAAGTTTTTTTTAAATTCAGATTTGATTTTTCTTCTTTTTTGGGGTTTTTTTTTCTCTTTTTTCATATATTGTTATTAATTATATCTTTTTTTTAGAGATAGTTCACACCCTAAACTGATCAAAAAAAAATTTTTATGATATATTTTTATTCTGTAATATTATTGTTTAATATCTCTGTATTAATTCATTACTTACTATGTATTTTTTATATCTCTTTGAACTGTATGTGTTTATAAATTATAATAATAATAAAAAGATTGAAAAAGAAAGAAAGGAATTCTCCAGTATTACATCATCTGCTCAATATTTGGAAGAAGATTCATGTAGAAAGGAATAAAACAAATTACCAATTACCAAAACTAATACTGACGCAAAATCAGCTAATCCCTTTTACAATAGATAACCTTTCCTTTAGAGAATGGGAGAAAAAAGGGATCAAAAGAATAGAAAATTGCTTTTCAGGAAATAAATTATTATCCTTTGAACAAATGAAGGATAAATATAATATAACTCACGATACAGTGTTGGCATACTACCAACTGAAATCCCACTTGAAGGACAAATTAGGAAGCAGTCTGAGTTTACCAGAGGGAAGTAACTTTGAATATGTGATTACAGACACAATGATATGTATATTAAACTGCAAGAAAAGGAGAATGAGGAAACAAATGGTAAAACTAAACAAAAATGGGAACAAGATTTAAACATAAAGATAAAGAAGGAAACATGGGAGAAGTTATGCTCAGGAACTATGAGAAATACAATAAATACGAGGTTACATATGATACAATATAACTGGATACACAGGCTATACATTACACCTCAAAAGTTAAATAAATGGGACCCAACAGTATCTGACAGATGTTTTTGTTGTAAAAAAGAAATGGGAACAACAATTCATACAATTTGGTAATGTGAGAAAGTGAAAAAATTTTGGGAAGATCTAAACCAGATATTAAATAAAATCACAGAAAGCAATATACCAAAAAAACCCAAAGATCTTCCTCCTAAGTAACATAAAAAACAAAGAATTTGGACTTGATTTGGATGGTGCACAAAAAAGATTAGTTAGAATAGCCCTAGCCGTAGCAAAAAAATGTATTATGTCAGCCTGGAAATTAGAAGATAACTTGAGAATACAACAATGGTATATAGAAATGAATAAATGTATTCCATTAGAAAAAATAACATATAATTTAAGAAATAATATTACAATATTTGAACAAATATGGGAGCCATACATGAAACACGATAGAGAAAACCTACCGGGGACATCTACCACCTAAAATGACAGAAGGAGAAGGAAATGAAAAGAATTGACTCAGTGGAATTTCTTGTTTATTTTTATTGAGTGACAACATTGTTTGACGAGTTTAATGTATCTTAGATTTTGTACTTTAAATGAATGGGAGGGTAGGTAGGGAGGGTGGGATGGGAAGAGGGAGAGGGGGGAGAAAACGACACTATATATTTGAAAAGAAAAATGTATGTATCTTGATCAATGTGGTTGATAGTGTGAAAAATAAAAAAATTTTAAAAAAAGGCCACTTTGCAAAAGTGTGCCTCTCTAAACTGCTGGCAGCTCAACGGCCTTCTATGACCTCCCTACCTCCCCCACAGACCCCCCCACGTGCATGTGCCAGTCAGCACCATTGTCCCCATGACTTCTCCCTTCCCCAACTTCGACCATGTAGCATCTGGCCCCGCCAGTGACCTCACAGTGGTGCCCCGAGCATCTGCACCAGCTCCCACCCTCACCGGCATCACTCACTGAGAACTACAACGACACCACTTTCGGCTCACGGCGCGATGTCACTTACGGCTCACAGTGTGACATCACTGCCGCTGGCCATGATGATGTCACTTCCCCTGGTGCAGCGGACACGGCTGGGCAAGGAGGCCAGCCACGCAACGGCCCCCGACAACGTTGCGAACGATGTGGTCAATGTGGTTGATGACCAGGCTGCCCTACCGACGCTCCCCATGCCTACGGGTGCCATCAGCTGCTGCACACCGCACCCAGCCACTGACAGCAACGTGGTCAACACAGGCAATGACCAGGCCACCCTACTAACGCTCCCTATGCCTCCAGAGGCCATCGGCTACCGCACACTGCACCTCACGACCGATGTCCACGTTTTCAACACAGGTGATGACCAGGCAGCCCTGTCGACGCTCCCCATCCCTCTGGATAGCAACGACTCTGACTCCAAGACAGTCCTGGTCACCACCACACTGACCAGGGACATCCCTCAAGATCTCGGGCGCTCGATGATGGACGTGCAAGTCAACGGGCAGGTAACAAAGTGCCTGCTGGACAGTGGCTGCACTGAGAGCTTTATTCACCCAAGCGTGGTCCACTCCCTAAGGTTAAAGGTCCACCCCACCACCTGCTCGATCGCCCTCGCCGCCAAGGATAAGACTGTTGGTACCCTCGGGTGCTACTTGATCGATATAATGGTGGGAGGGGAGACTACCACAGGATTCAGGCTCCTGGTCATGCCCAAACTCTGCGCACCACTCCTCCTGGGCCTGGATTTCCAGTGCCACCTGCAGAGTGTCACCCTTGCTTCAGGGGGGCCCCAACCCACATTGCACATTGCATAACCCGCCAACCTACTGGCCAATCTGCAGCCTCTCCACACTGTGCATCACCCCATCGGTGCTCTTTCCACATTTTGCGCTAGGATGCAAGCCGATAGTCGCCAGAAGTAGGCGCTATTGCACTGCAGACAGGGACTTCATTAAGCCGGAGGTGTGGCGACTCCTGGTGGAACGTGCTATAGAGCCCAGTAACAGCCCTTGGAGAGCCCAAGTCCTGGTGGTCAAAGGGGAAGTAAGCCTAAGATGGTCGTGGATTACAGCCAGACTATTAATTGGCACACCCAGCTGGATGCCTACTCCCTGCTGAGGATCGCCGACATGGTCAATGAGATAGCCCGCTACCGGGTTTTCTCCACGATTGACCTGAAGTTGGCATATCACCAAATCCCTATCCACCCGGAGGACAAGCCCTACACCGCCTTTGAGATGGATGGGCATCTGTACCAGTTCCGCCTGGTTCCTTTTGGGGGTCACGAACGGGGTCTCCATCTTCCAGCGGGAGATGGATCACATGGTAGACCACCACAAGCTGAAGGCGACGTTCCCATATCTGGATAACATCATTATCTGCGGCCTGGAGCACGAAGCTAACCTGGAAAAATTCCTCCAGACGGCCGGGGAACTGAACCTCACTTACAACAAGGAGAAGTGTGTGTTTAGCACCACCCGCCTCACCATCCTGAGTACATCTTGGCCCATGGGGTCGTTGGTCCAGATCCGGAAAGGATGCGCCTGTTAATGGAGTTACCCCTCCCCCCGACGCTAAAGGCCCTCCGCAGGTGCCTGGGCCTGTTCTCTTATTACTCGCAGTGGGTCCCTCGCTTCTCGGAAAGGTCCACCCTCTGGTCCCAGCCACAACTTTTCCCCTCAGGTGGGAGGGGAAAAGGAGGCCCAGGCGATTGTGGAAACGGTCCGCCACTGGCACCACTACCTGGCCGGCAGGAGATTCATGCTCCTCACGGACCAGCGGGCCGTGGCATTCATGTTTAACACTACCCACAAGAGGAAGATCAAGAATGACAAGATCCTGCACTGGAGTCGAGCTGGCAACCTACAGCTACAACTACAACTACCCCAGGAAGTTTAAGGACTCCCCTGATGCCCTCTCTCGCACCTGCGCATCTATGCATGATGGCAGGTTGCAGGCATTGCAAGAGTCCCTCTGCCATCCGGGCATCACCCGGTTGTACCATTTTGTTAAGTTCCGAAATCTGCCATACACCATCAGGGATGTCAGGGACATGACCAAGGCCTGTCGGGTCTGTGCGGAGTGTAAATTCCACTTCTTCCACCGCCCTCCCAGGCCCACATTGTAAAGGCTACTTGGCCTTTTGAGTGTCTCGGCATGGACTTCAAAGGGCCCCTGCCTTCCACGAACCAAAATGTCTACTTCCTCACGATAGTGGATGAGTACTCACGCTTTCCCTTGCCCAGACACCTCCACGGCCACCGTCATCAGGGCCTTGGGGTAGATTTTCACCATGTTTTGCTACCCTGCCTTCATCCACAGCGACCGGGGTTCTAGTTTCATGAGCGACAAGCTGCGCCAGTACCTGATGGCGAGGGGCACGACAAGCTATAACCCGAAAGGCAATGGGCAAGTGGAATACGAGAATGGGGTGGTCTGGAAGGCAGACCTCCTGGCTTTCAGGTCAAAAGGGTGGGTCATTGAGTACTGGCAGGATGCCTACCCAAGGCGCTCCATGCCATTCAGTCGCTGATGTGCACAGCTACCAACGAGACCCTTCACGAACGCCTGTTCTCATTCCCCAGGAGGTCGGCGACTGGAATGTCACTCCCAGCATGGCTCACGTCCCCGGGTCCGGTGCTTCTGCGTAAGCGTATACTGATGCACAAGGCCGAAGCCCTGGTAGAGCAGGTTTACCTCCTTCATGTAAACCATAACTACGCTTACGTTAGGTTCAGCAGTGGCAGGGAGGACATCGTCCCAACCAGGGACCTGGCACCAGCAGGAGCACCCACCACACCACCCTTCAACCCAGGATGACGCTGACCAGACATACATCCCCGTCCCCAGGCAGTTATGGGGCATGCAGGGCCTCCTTGACCACCAGGAGCCCACTTCAGCCTTAGGAGATGAACCCACCCCCTCCACCCATCCAATATGACCCGCATATGTTGACCCCAGCCCCCCGACCACCCCTCCGCGTGACACCACACCAGCCACATACAACCGTATCACCAGCCCCCCCACTTTCCCTCTGACCAGTGACCAGGAGCCAGTCCTATGACAGTCACAGAGACCCCAGCGACCGCCAAATCATCTCAACCTGTAAATATTGTGTTTACATAGTGGGTATGATTCCTTGTTACTGCCGCCCCCCCCCCCGACCCATGGGACAATTTTAAAGAAGTGGGTGAATGTGGTGATACACCACCGGTCTACTGCAAGGGGAAACTTCTGTACCTGCAGGAGGGTAAGGGTACAGGACAACACCCGGTCGAGTGTCAATCACCCTCCAGGATATAAGCCTGCGCCGGCCTCCCAAGGCCTCACTCAGAGTTGCTGCAGCCACGGAGAGCCAGCCTGGCTCTGTGGAGGTTTTGGTGGATTAAAGCCTGGTTGTTCAGTCTTCACCTTGTGTGTGTCTGATTCTGTCTAACAGTGCACCACAGACACAGTGTGAAACTTCCTCTTCCTCCGTCCTATCATACACTCCTGGGGTGGGACACAGACTGAACCTCCCTCTCCCCCGTCCCTTCACACACTCCCGGGATGGGACACAGAGTGAAGCCCCCTCTCCCCTGTCCCATCACATACTCCCGGGGTGGTAAACAGAATCAATCTCCCTCACCCCGTCCCATCACACCCTCCCGGGGTGGGACACAGAGTGAAACTCCCTCTCCCCTGTTCCGTCATACACTCCCGGGGTGGGTCACAGAGTTAAGCTTCCTTTCCCCCGTCTCATCACACACTCGCAGGTTGGGACACGGAATGAAACTCCCTCTCCCCCGTCCCCTCACCCACTCCTCAGGTGGGACACAGAGTGATGTTTCCTCACCCCCATCCCATCACATACTCCCGGGGTGTGACACAGAATTAAGCTTCCTCTCCCCCGTCCATCACACACTCGCAGGTTGGGACACAGAGTGAAGTTCCTTCTCCACCATTCTCTCTTGTATAAGCACCTCCATCCCCATTCCTGTCTCTCCTGACGTTGGGAATAACTTCACTCCTTCTGTCTAACATAGTAAAGATGAGTCTGGAAGTTATGTTAAACTTGTTTAAGACATTGGTGAGGCCAAATCTGGAATATTGTGTGCAGTTTTGCTCACTGCACTACAGGATAGTGCAGAGAAGATTTACTAGGATGTTACCGGGTCTTCAGGGACTGAGTTACAGGGAAAGGTTAAATAGGTTGGGACTTTATTCCCTGGAGTGTAGAAGAATGAAGGGAGATTTGATAGAGGATGTTGCCAGGACTTCGGGAACTGAGTTATATGGAAAGGTTAAACAGGTTGTCTCTTTAATCCCTGGAGTGTAGAAGAATGAGGGGAGATTTGATCGAGGGATTTAAAATAATGAGGGGGATGGACAGAGTAAATATAGGTCAGGTTTTCCCACTGAGGGTGGTTAGAAACAAGAGGACACGGGTTAAGGGTGAAAGGGGAAAAGTTTAGGGGCAACAACTTAACACAGAGAGGGATGGGAGTGTGGAATGAGGCGAAGTGATGAATTTGGGCTCAATTTGAACATTTAAGAAGATTTCGGACATGTCCGTGGCTGTGAGGGGTATGAACTGGGTGTAGGTCAGTGGCACGAGGCAGAATAATAGTTCCGCACAGACTAGAAGGACAAAAAGGCTGTTTTTTGGGTTGGGGAACACTTTGGAAATAGCTATCATTGCTCCAGGAGTGGACATATGGATCATGGCAGGGAGTGAAGTGACCAGCAGTGGCAGGTCTGAGGACAAAATAATGGGGGCTAGGGTCTGTGAACGTAGCTGCCCCTGCTTCTGGGACTGGAGTTGGGGGGGACCAAGGACTGATCCGTCGCAGAGCCTGGATTTGCAGCTGGGTTGGGGGTGGGGGGTGTACTGACCTCATTTGCAGCCTCCTCAGCATGCGGTTCACATCATCCTTATTGTATTGCCCGGCATGGAGACGGGCTTTGCATAGATTCCTGAGGGGAAGGGGGAGAGAGTTGGAGAGAGAGAGAGAGAGAGGAGGAGAGAGGGAGAGAGAGGAGGAGATAGAGGGAGGAGGAGAGGGAGAGGTGGAGAGAGATGGGGAGATATGGGGAGAGAGAGGGGGTGAGAGGGGAGGAGAGGGAGGGTGAAAGAAGGTGAGAGAGTAGGTAGAGAGAGGAGGAGATAGAGGGGGGAGATGGAGGAGGAGAGGGAGGGGGAGAGAGCGAGAGAGAGAGAGATGGGGTGGGAGAGAGAGGAGGAAAGGGAGAGGGGAAGAGAGATGGGGAGAGAGAGAGGAGGAGGGAGGGGGAGAGGGGGAAGTGGAGAGAGATGGGGAGATATGGGGAGAGAGAGGAGGTGAGAGGGGAGGAGAGGGAGGGTGAAAGAAGGGGAGAGAGTAGGTAGAGAGAGGAGGAGAGAGAGGGGAGTTGGGAGAATGAGATGGAGTGCTTATCTCCCCCCCTTTCCTCCCTCTCTATCTCTCTCCCTCTCTCCCCCTTTCTTCCCTCTCCTCCTTTCTTCCCTCCCTCCCCCCCACCTTGCTCCCCATTCCATTATCCCCTCAATCCCCTACTCCAGCCTTCCACTGGGTCCCTGCACTCATTCTCCTCCCCCCGTGATAACAATCTCCCTCATATTGACCCACCTCATGCCCACAACACCCTCTTCGTGTCACTCCCATCTTCCTTCACTGTCCTCCCTCTTCCGCCCACCTCTCCCCTCGATTTGTCCTCTCTCCTCCCACCTTCCCTCCCCTCTCTCCTTCTCTCGTTCCTTTTTCTCCTTCTTTCTCTCAACCCCTCTCTCCTTCTCTCTTGATCCTCCCCTCTCTCCCCTCTCTCTCCATCTTTCCCTCTTTCTCTCCTCTCTCTACCCCTCTCACCTTTCTCTCGCCCTTGTTTCCCCTCTCTCCCCCTCCCCTTTCTCACCCTCTCTATACATCTCTTGCCCTTCCTTCCATTCTCTCTACCCCCTCTGCACCTTTTTCCCATTCTCCCCTTTCTTTCACTCCTCTCTACCCTTCTCCCCTCTCCCCTCTCTGCCCTTTCCCCCTCTCTCCTCTCTATCCTTTCTTTCCCCTCTCTCTCCTCTTTCTCCCCCTCTCTCTCTCTCTCCCTCTTACCCCTTTCCTTCTCCTTCTTCCATTACTTGCACCCCTCTCTACCCCTCTCTCTCTATCCCCCCTTTCCCCCTCTCCCCTCTCTCCCTTTCCTCTTCCCATCTCTCCCCCTCTCCTCTCTCTCCCCTCTCTCACCCACCTATACCCCTCTCTCTCGCCTCTCTGCCCCTCTTTCCCCTTTCGTACACCTCTCTCTACCCCCTTTCCCCTCCCTCTATCTCTCTCCTTCCCCTTCTTCCTTCTCTCCCTTTCCTCTTCCCCTCTCTCCCTCTCTCCTCCTCTTTCTCCCCCTCTCTCCCGTCCCACCTCTCCCCACTCTCACCCCCTCCTCTCTTCCCTGTCCCACCTCTCACCCTGCTCTCCCATTCTCCCCCCCACTCTCTGTCCCCCCTTCCTCTCCCGCTCTCCCCATTCTCCCCCTCTCTCTCTTTCTCCTCCCTCTCTCCTCTTCACTTCCCCTCTCCACCCTCTCTCCCCTCTCTCCTCTGTCCCAGCTCTCACCCTGCTCCCCCATTCTCCCCACCCTCTCTCCCCTTCACTTCCCCACTCCCCCTCTCTCCCTCACTCCCCGCTCTCTGTCTTCCCTCCCTCTCCCCTTCTCCCTCTCTCTCCCTTCTCTCTCTCTCTCCCTACTCCCTCCCCTTCACTTCCCCTCCCCTCTCCCCTCTCTCCCCTGTCCCACCTCTCACCCTGCTCCCCCATTCTCCCCCTCTGTCTGCCCTCTCTCCACTTCCCCTCTCCCCCTCTCTCCCCCTCTCCCTGCTCTCTGTCCCCCTCCCCTCCCCTCTCTCCCCTCCCTCTCCCCTCTCTCCCCTGTCCCACTTCTCACCCCGCTCCCCCATTCTCCCCCTCTCTCCGCCCTCTTTCCACTTCATTTCGCCTCTCCCCCCCTCTCCCCGCTCTCTGTCCCCCCCCTGTCTTCCCTCCCCATCCTCCCTCCCCATCCTCCCTCCCCATCCTCCCTCCCCATCCTCCCTCCCCATCCTCCCTCCCTCTCCCCCTCTCTCCCCTCTCTCTTCCCTCTCTCCCCTTCACTTCTCCTCTCTCCCCTCTCTCCCCTGTCCCACCTCTCACCCCGCTCCCCCATTCTCCCCCTCTCTCCGCCCTCTTTCCCCTTCACTTCCCCTCTCCCCTTCCCCTCTCCCCTCTCTCCTCCTCTCCCCCCTCTCCCCGCTCTCTGTCCCCCTCCCTCCCCTCCCTCCTCTCTCCCCTTTTTCTCTCTCTCCCCTCTCTCTCTCCCCTCTCTCCCCTGTCCCACTTCTCACCCTGCTCCCCCATTCTCCCCCTCTGTGCACCCTCTCTCCCCTTCACTTCCCTTCTCTGCCCTCTCTCCCCTCTCTCCCCTGTCCCACCTCTCACCCCACTCCCCCATTCTCCCCCTCTCTCCACCCATTCTCCCCCTCTCTCTGCCCTCTCTCCCCCTCTCCCCCCCTCTCCCCCCTCCCTCTCCACCTCACCCCCTGTTAATGATCCCACAGTATTTTCACCACCAACCACAGCAACAGAAAAGCTAGGACAGGAGAACCAACACAATTCCAGAACGAATATTCCGTTCGCCATGTACCCGCCGATATCTGCAGGAGAAAGGGAGGGATGTGGAAGAAAGATGGAGATTTCGGGTCTCCAGATCCCACACCGGGAGCACCGTGCGCAGTATCCAATCTCCGTAACCCACACCGGGAGCACCGTGCACATCTGCAGTCTACGTATCCTTGGGGAAACCATGAATGGACACTTACAACTGGGGGTCTTGCGATAACAGTGTGTCTGGTGGTAGCAGCAGTCAATCTTTTTGCAAAGAGTCTTGTTGACCCCCTCCAGACCACGACACAGATGTGAAGTCTCCAGGTCCCTGCAAACTGTGGGATGGCGAGGAGTGAAATTCTGTATCAGTGTTCCCTTCTCCTCGCTCACGGAGTGGCCTCATCTGACTGGAAGTGAGGGGGAAAGGGTGTGAGGGAGGGGGAAGGAGAAGGGAGTGAATGGGAAGGGGTGGGGAGTGAGGGAAAAGGTGGGATTGGGGGAAGGGGAGGGGTGTGATGGGGAAGAGGTGGGAATGAGGGAAAAGGGGATGGAGTGAGGTGGGAGGGGAGTGAGGGGGAAGGGGTGGGGAGTGAGGGGGAAGGAGAGGGAGTAAAGGGAAAGGGGAAGGAGTGAGGGGAAAGTGGAGGGGAGTGAAGAGGAAGGGGTGAGTGAGGGGGAAGGGGAGGGGAATGAGATGAAAGGGTGGGGAGTGAAAAGGAAGGAGTGAGATCCCTGGAAAAGATCCATCCACACCCCCCCACCACAAACTCACCTAGGGGATTAAACAAGCATTGGACTGTCCCCTCCCTGTCCGAACCCGAGAACCAAAAAGAGAGAGAATTATTGGATGCCTCAGCCAACACTGGAGGGTCCAGACAGAGTGAGAGACCCTCTCCAACCTCCTTCACCCTCTCTCTTTCTCTTCCTCTCTCTCTTCCCCCCTTTCCTTCCCCCCTCTTTCCCACCTCCCCAGCTCCTCTCTCTCCTCTCCCTCATTCCTCTCTCCACCCCTCTGTACCCCACTTTCTCTCCCCCTCTCTCACCCACTCTCTCTCTCCCGCCATTCTCTCCACTCCCCACCCCCAGCTCCTCTCTCCCCTCTCACTCATCCCTCTCTCCACCCCTCTATTCCCCACCCTCTCCTCTCTCCCCTTCTTTCTCCCTCCTCTTTTTCCTCTCACTCTACCCATCCTCTCTCCCTCACTCTATCCCTCTCCCTGCTCCCCCACACTCTCCCCTCTACCCCCAACTTTACCCTCTATATCCATTCTCTCCCCTCTCTCCTCCCACTCCCCTATCTCCTCAGTCTCTCCCAATCCCTCCCATTATCTCCTCCTATCTCACCCCTCTCCACGCTCTGGGTCCCTCTCTCCCTCTCTTATCTCTCTCGCCCACTCTCTCCCTACTTTCTCCACCCCTCTTCCTCTCTGTCTTGCGACCTCACTCTCTCCCCACTATTCCCCTCTCGCCCATTTCTCCCCCCCTTCCCACACTCGCCCTTTGTTCCCACCACCAGCACACCAACCAACACCATCCACCACATCTGGACCCCTGCTGACACCAGCCGTTGATGAAAGGGAGGATAGAGGGGAGGGTGGTGCCTGCTCCTGTCGTTGTAACGTCGGAAAGGCCCAGCTCTCCGGCTCCTGTGAGATCATCAATGAAATGACATGCCCACTGAGTGTGACATCACACCCCTAACTCCACCCACACATCCCATCTATGAATCCGTCCCACCCACACTGGCCCCACCTGCCCCTACCCCTCTAAACCCATTCTAACCATGGATCTGTCCTACCCACACTGGTCCCACCTGCCTCTATCCCTTCAGATCCATCCTATCCATGGATCCATCCTACCCACACTGATCCCACCTGCCCCTACCCCTCTAATCCCATCTTATCCATGGATCTGTCCCAGCACACTGGTCCCACCTGCCTCTACCCCTCTAATCCCATCCTATCCATGGATCTGTCCCATCCACACTTGTTCCAACTGCCCCTACCCCTCTAAACCCGTCCTATCCAGGGGTCCATCCCACCCACACTGTGAAAAGTCTCCAAGTGCTGTTTTTGCAGAATGTGATGAGCAGTGTTAATAATGGCTGCCCAGAGAAAGCAGATGTGAGACTATCCATGGATAGGATGGATTTAGAGGGATAGGGGCATCTGCTAAAATACATATGAAGGTCAGTTCCTAGAAGAGATTGCAGCCAAGGCCAACTTGCTAAAAAAACCGCGAAAGAACGGGAACATGTGACAAAACATCATACCAAATGGGGATGAGAATAAATAAGGTTAGTGGTAGAAAAAATGAGGGTAGTGGGAGAAGTAAACAAGGACAGGCTTTAAGACCAGCAGGGGAACAGCTTTTGATAGGTTAAGCTAACATATCAATTACTCAGTTAACTAACCAATTAAACTAACGGAGGATTGGTTATTAACACCAAGAAATGTGTATAAAAAAGGCAGTGTGTGTGCCTTTCTGAAGGACACCTGCTCTTGCAAGAATGTTGAATAAAAAGGTTATATCGCTTCGCCTATTGACTCTGTGAAATTATTAAATCAGTGAGCAGTGTTTCTCACACCTCCAAACCCATCCTATCTGTCCCACCCACACTGGTCCCACCTGCCCCTATCCCTCTAAACCTGTCCTATCCATAGATCAGTCCCACCCACACTGGTCGCACTTGACAGGATCCCTCTGCCCCACAACACTCCCCCAGATCCCTCTGCTCCACCTCACTCCCCCAGATCCCCCTGCGTCACCACACTCCCCCAGATCCCTCTGTTCCACCGCACTCAACCAAATCCATCGGCTCTACAACACTCCCCTAGATCCCTCTGCTCCACCACACTCCCCCAGATCCCTCTCCTCCACCTCACTCCCCCAGATTCCGCTGTTCCACCACACTCCCCCAGATCCCTCTCCTCCACCTCACTCCCCCAGATCCCGCTGTTCCACACACTCCCCCAGATCCCTCTGCTCCACCACACTCCCCCAGATCCTGCTGTTCCACCACACTCCCCCAGATCCTTCTGCTCTACCACACTCCCCCAGATCCCTCTGCTCCACCTCAATCCCCCAGATCCCCCTGCTTCACTGCACTCCCCCAGATCCCTCTGCTCCACCTCACTCCCCCAGATCCCGCTGTTCCACCACACTCCCCCAGATCCCCCTGCATCACCACACTCCCCCAGATCCCTCTGCTCCACCACACTCCCCCAGATCCCTCTGTTCCACTGCACTCAACCAAATCCTTCTGCTCTACAACACTCCCCCAAATCCCTCTGCTCCACCACACTCCCCCAGATCCCTCTCCTCCACCTCACTCTCCCAGATCCCGCTGTTCCACCACACTCCCCCAGATCCCTCTGCTCCACCGCACTCCCCCAGATCCTGCTGTTCCACCACACTCCCCCAGATCCCTCTGCTCCACCACACACCCCCAGATCCCTCTGCTCCACCTCACTCCCCCTGATCCCGCTGTCTCACCACACTCCCCCAGATCCCTCTGTTCCACTGCACTCAACCAAATCCTTCTGCTCTACAACACTCCCCCAAATCCCTCTGCTCCACCACACTCCCCCAGATCTCTCTGCTCCACCACACTCCCCCAGATCCCTCTGTTCCACTGCACTCAACCAAATCCTTCTGCTCTACAACACTCCCCCAGATCCCTCTCCTCCACCTCACTCCCCCAGATCCCGCTGTTCCACCACACTCCCCCAGATCCCTCTGCTCCACCGCACTCCCCCAGATCCTGCTGTTCCACCACACTCCCCCAGATCCCTCTGCTCCACCACACACCCCCAGATCCCTCTGCTCCACCTCACTCCCCCTGATCCCGCTGTTTCACCACACTCCCCCAGATCCTTCTGCTCCACCACACTCCCCCAGATCCCTCTGCTCCACCTCACTCCCCCAGATCCCCCTGCTTCACTGCACTCCCCCAGATCCCTCTGCTCCACCTCACTCCCCTAGATCCTTCTGCTCCACCACACTCCCCCAGAACCCTCTGCTCCCCCACACTCCCACAAGTCCCTTTCATCCACTCTAAAAATTTGAATCCCGCAGCAGTGTTTTAGCTGACGGTCAAGCAGAAAGGAATTTTGTGCATGAGTTTATTAATAATGGCTGGTTGAAAAGACAAGTCCATATCTGGCCCGTGGGTCAGAGCAGCTGTGTGTGTGAGTGCGAGAACTCTTTAAATAGACAAAACGCGATCCATCTGTGTGTATCACTGACAGCTGGATATTCAGAAACATTACGCTGAGAATTTATGGGTCTGTCTCCCACCTGCCCGATGGGGTGGAGAGAAGGGGTAGAGAGATTGGTTGTAACAGGGAGGGAGGGAGGGAGGGGAGTGGGCAAGGGAAAAGGAGAGAGAGAAAATGAGAGGCAGAGAGGGAGGGGGAGTGAGAGGGAGAGAAAGAGGTATAGAGAGGGAAGGATGGAGAGATAGAGAGACAAGTGGAGAGGGAGGGAGGCAGAGAGGGATAGAGGGAGGGAGGGAGAGATGGAGATAAATATATAGAAAGATAGTGATAAGTTGAGAGAGAAGGAGGAGGAGAGAAGGGGAGTGTTGCAGAGAGATAGAGAAAGAGGGAGGGAGAGAGTGAAAGAGGGGGATAGAAAGGGATAGGAATGAAGGGAATGAGAGACAGGTGGAGAGAGAGTGAGAGAGGGTGGAGAGAGATAGAGAGGGAGGAATGGAGAGAGTGATAGTCAGTTGGAGAGAGACAGAGGGAGTGAGGGGTGAGAGAAATGGAGAGAGAGGGAGGGATGCAGATAGAAAGTGGTTGTGAGAGGGAGGGAGGAATATACAGGGAAAAGGAATGAGAAAGAGAGAGAGAGATGGAGAGGGAATGGGAGGAATGTCAGAGAATATTACAACACAGAAACAGGCCCTTCTAGTCTGTGCCGAACCATTTTCTCTGTCTCGTCCCACTGACCTGCATGCAGTCCATATCCCTCCCTTCAACGTACCCGTCCAAATTCTTCTTCAATGTGAAAATCAAGCCCACATTCACCATCTCAGCTTGTTCCATACCCCTGTGTGAAGAGGTTCCCCCTAAACCTTTCCCCCCTTCGCCCTTAACCTATGTCCTCTGTCACAGCCATTCAGGTTATGGAAATTTACCCTTGCAGAATTCACACATCACACAATTTGAGATGTGGAATTAAATCACACTTGCAGAATTTATGTGACAACTCTCGATCCTTGAGTGTGCCAGGTGAGGCTTCTTTGTGTTACTGAATGCAGACCATTTCCCAGGAACATAACATCCCCCTTCCCTGTGATGCAGGAGTTGCTTGCATACATGAAAGATGCAGACATCAAGATGGTCTTTATCAACTACAGTTCGGCATTTTACCCTCAAAGCTGATCATCAAACTCCAAGACCTGGGACTCAACACCCACTGTGTAATTGGATCCCAGATTTCCCCACCTCCAGACCATAATCAGTGATGATTGGCAAGAACTTCTCCTCCACAATCTCCATCAGTACCACTTCACCACAGGGCTGCGTTCTCAGCCCCCTGCTCTACTCGCTCTACATCTACGACTATGTGGCTCGGGACGACAATAACACTATCTACAAATTTGCCGGCCATACCACGGTAGTGGGTTGTGTAAAGGAAGGGGATGAGTCTGCGTACAGGAGGGAGATGGAAAACTTGGCTGAATGGTGCACCAACACCGTCCTCGCACTCAATGTCACCAAAACCAAGGAGCTGATGGTTGACTTCAGGAAGGGAAAGCCAGAGGTGAACGATCAAGTGATCATCGGGGGATCAGAGGTGGGGAGGGGGAGAACATTTAGGTTCATGGGAGTCACTAGCTCAGAGGATCTTTCCTGGACCCAACACATCAACGGCATCATGAAGAAAGCACGTCAGCGCCTCGACTTCATCAGGAGTTTGCGGAGGTTTGGTTCGACACCGGAACCTCTGGCAAATTTCTACAGCGGTGCGGTGGAAAGTGTGTTGACCGGGTACATCACGGTCTGGTGTGGGAACACCAATATCCCTGAATGTAAACCCCTGCTAAAAGGTAGTGGACATCACAGGCAAAACCCTCCCCATCCCCGAGAACCTCTACGGGGAACACTGTCGTCAGAGAGCAGCAGGAATCGTCAAGGATCCCCATTACCCAGCACACACTCTGTTCTCGCTGGTGACATCAGGGAAAGAGGTCAAGGGGCCACGGGACTTACCCCGCCAGGTTCAGGAACAGTGGCCACCCCTCCACAGTGGCCATCAGACTCCTCGACGACAGACTCAATCAGGGGCTCCTTTAAGGGCTCTGACTTGAGCATTTTATTGATTTTCTTTGCTCTCCCTGTGTTGAACAGTCAGTTTTTCTACATTCTTTTGATTCACAGTGTCTAGCTTATTTTTTGCACGGCCAATTAGTGTTGATTCTGAAGTGCCTGTAGGATACATGTGCTGACAGTAAATCTGGGATCTGAATCTGAATTAGAATTTATTGTCATGAACAAGTCATGAAATTCGGAGTTTTGCAGCAGCGTCGTAGAGCAAACATGCATAATATAACCATCTTACAACATTACTATAAAATAACAGTGGACGAAAAGTCAGGCAGTGTCTCTGGTTCATTGATCATTCCAGAATCTGGTGGCAGCAGGGAAGAAGTTGTCCTTGTGCTCACCTTTAGGTTCCTGGACCCTTTCCCTGATGGTAGCAGAGTGAAGGGGACCTGGTCTGGGGGGTGGGGGGTCTTTGAGGATAGATGATGCTTTTTGAAGACCCTGCCTCATGTCAATGTCCTCGATGGAGTGAGGTCTGGTGCCCGTGATGTCACAGGCCAAGTGAACGACCCTTTGGAGTTTATTCTTGCCCTGAGAATTGGCGTCTCCATACCAGGCAGTGATGCAACTGGCCAGAATACTCTCCACAGTCCACTTGTAGAGGTTTATAAGTGTTTTCAGTGATGAACCTCATCTCTCCAGACACCTCACAAAGTCTAGCCGCTGGCCAGCCTGCTCTGTGATCGTATCGATGTGGAGGCTCCAGGACAGATCCTCGGAGATGTTGACCCCCAGGAATTTGACATTCCTGACCTTCAATGAGGACTGGGTCGTGTTCCCCGACTCTTTCCTGACATCCACAATCATCTCCTTGGTTTTGCTGACATTGAGGAAGGTTGTTGTTGTGACCCCATTCAACGAGCTAATCCACCTACCTCCTGTACCCTTTCTCGTTGCCATCTGTGATTCTGCTGACAACTGTGGTGCCATCAGCAAACTTGTAGTCGGCATTGGAATTGTACCCGGCCACACAATTGTGGGTGTATAACAAGTAGAGCAGTGGGGTAAGCACAGAGCCTTGGGGGTCACCTGTGTTGATCGTCAGTGAGGAGGAGACATTGTTTCCAATTGATACTGACTGTGGTCTCTGATGAGGAAGTCAAGGATCCAGTTGCAGGGGGGGTACAGAGGCCCAGGGTTTGGAGCTTGTTGACCAGCACTGAGGGAATAATGGTGTTGAAGGCCGAGCTGTAGTCGATGAAGAGCAGCCGTGTGTATGAGTTGCTGTTTTCGAGGTGATCCAGAGCTGAGTGGAGAGCCAGCGATACTGTGTCTGCCATGGAGCGATTGTGTCAATAGGCAAATTGCAGTGGGTCCAGAACTTGGCTCAGGAATGTATTCATTCTGGCCTCGACCAGCGTCTCAAAGCATTTCATCACGGTAAAAGTTAGTGCTGTTGGGTGGTCGATGTTGAGGCAGCTGACGCTGCTCTTCTCGGGCACTGGGATGACTGATGCCCTTTTGAAGCAGGTGGGAACCTCCGACTGCAGCAGTGAGAGGTTGAAAATGTCCATGAACACTCCGGCTAGTCGGTTGGCACAGATTTTCCGTCCCCTGCCAGGTATGCCGTCAGGGCCTGATGCCTCAAGAGGGTTCACCCTCTTGAATAATGTTCTGACATTGCCCTCAGAGACAGAGATCACAGGGTTCTCATCCTTTGCAGGAATTCTAGTGGGCACCGTTTGTTCACAAAGGCATTAGCAAAGCCTTTGACAAGGTCCCATGTGGAAAGTCGATCCAGGAAGGTCCCAGGGTCAGTTAACTAATTGGTTATAAATCTGGCTTTGGTGGAAGACCTCAGAGGGGTGGTAGAGGAGGGTTAGGATTGGAGCCCTTTGACCAGCAAGGAAGGTTTTGGAAGCTTGCAGAGGGATGTGGACCAGCTGAGAGAATGCGCCAAAAAATGACAGATGGGCTTTCATGCAGAAGTGTAAGGGAATGCATTTTGGAAGGGTGAACCAAGGTAGGACGAACACGGTAAATGGTCGGGCACTGAGGAGTGCAGAGGGGCAGGGAGATCTCGGAATACACATACTTGTTCCCTGAAGGTGGCATCACGGGTGGACAGGGCTATAAAGAGAGCTTTTGATATCTTTATCCTTTTATAAATCAAAGTACTGAGTTGGGATGTTCTGTTGAAGTTATTTAAGTCGCAGGTGAAGCCAAATTTGGAATATTGTGTGCAGTTCTGGGCGCCAAAACTCAGGAAGGGTATCAATCAGATTGAAAGTGGGCAGAGATTTACTAGGATGTTGCCCGGTCTTCAGGAACTGAGTTACAGGGAAAGGTTAAACAGGTTGGGACTTTTTCCCTGGAGTGTAGAATGAGGGGAGATTTGATCAAGGTTTACAAGATTACAAGAGGTACAGACAGAGGTGGGTGCGAGTCGGGTTTTTCCATTTAGATTGGGGGGGCGATCAATATGAGAGGTCACTGTTTTAAACTGAAGGGGGAAGGTTTAGGGGAAACATTAGGGAGACTTTCTTCCCTCAGAGAGTTGGTGGGATTGTGGAACGAGCTGCCTGTCTGACATGGGGAACGCAGGCTCGATCTTGAGTTTAAGAATAGACTGGATGGGAGAGGGCTGGGGGGTTCTGGAGTGGGAGCAGGTCAGTGGGACTACCAGAAGAGTGGTCAGCACAGAGTCGAAGGACTGAGTGGCCTGTTTTCCATGCTGTAATGCTCCACTCTCCTGTGCTGGCTCCTCTGTTGTCTATGCTAGACATTAATGACTTTGATCGGCATGTAGGTGCAATGATCTACCTCACTGGACAACAATTCTTTATTAAAAAGTTCGCTTCCTGAAAAAGAAACTTGGAGATTACAACAGACAACTTCAAGATTAACACAAAGATAACTTCAGATTTGCTGCAATCACGTTGCAAGATTCAAGAGTCACTCTGTTCTCATAGTAATAAAGTGTCATTCCCCTCCTGTCAGGGGGACAGATTCGCCCCAGCCAGGAATTGTCTCAGTGCCTCTTACAGTTGGAGAGAGGGAATCAAAAGGGATTCCCCCCCCCCAGAGTCACCAAATGTTCGTACATTCACCTCCAGCCCTTCAGCAGTCACCCAGAGTCCAGCCCAAACCATTGGCGACCAGATCCGAACTTTAGGGACCCTTCGACATCCCCTCGGCACCACCTCGCGTCCCCGTTTCCGATACCCAGTACAGTTTCCGAGCTGGACTCCGGCCGCCCCCAGGTGCAGAGCACCCCCCCCCCCCACCCGCTGGTTCGGCCCACCACAGTCATCTCCTCCGCTTCTCCACCTCAGACTGTGGGGGATGGGGGTGTGATCTTCCCCCACTCCAGTCCTCTCGTTCCTCAGAATCTGTGCTCCTCCCCACCACCACAGCCGCGGGATCTCAACTAAAACCCCCGTCGGCTCTCTCAACGGGCCGTTCCAAATTGAATCCAGTCGGTTGGGCGGCTGGACCCCACAGGTAGACCACATCTCCACCCCCCACCGAGTTGGAGAAATATTAAATTAAATTTTTATTTCTAAATTTTCAGGTTTATACACATTAATTTACAGTTTATCAGCGACAGTCATTACAAGTTGACATCAATGACCACTTATCCATGTCATATCGATACAAATTTACAATCATGTCCAAACTTAATACCCCTTACCCTCTCTCTTCCCCCCATCCCATTCTCTAAACCTAAAACACTCAACACACGGACAAGTGAGTAACCAAAAGGGACATTTACACATCAAAACCCCCCAAAAATAGGGATAAATCATATCGGAGTCAGGTCCAGCTCAGCAGGGAAGAACCAGGCCAATTTCCCTTTGCTCCCTGGATGGGCAAAGCCAGGCCCCTCGTTGAGGGTGAGTCGGGCCCCAAGGCAAGATTGTCCCTTCTGACATCCGCTCTCCGATGTGTTTCAGGTACGGTTCCCAGATACTTTGGAATTTCCCCTCAGGTTGTCGGTGACTTTCTCCAGGGGAACACGGGTTTCCATCTCCCTGCTCCACTGCGTGATACTCAATTTGCCTCAGGGATCGGTGCTGGATCCCTTGTTCTTTATCATTTATATTAATGATTTAGAGGAGGATGTGGTTAACTGGGTAAACAAATATGTAGATGATATGAAAATAGGGGGAGTGGTGGATAATGAGGAAGGTTTTCTTAGATTACAGAAGGATTTGGTTTGTTTGGAAGAGTGGGCTGAAAGATGGCAGACGGAATTCAATGTAGACAAGTGTGAAGTGCTGCATTTTAGTCAAAATAACCAGAATAGGGCATATACAGTTAAGGGGGGGGGCATTGAGGTTCGCAGAGGAGCAGAGGGACCTGGGGGTTATGGTACAGAGTTCACTGAAGGTGGATTCCCATGTAGACAGGGTGGTTAAGAAGGCATATGGTCTGCTGGCCTTCATAAATCATAGTATAGAGTATAGGAGATGAGAAGTGATGCTGTGGCTGTTTAAGGCATTGGTGAGGCCTGGTTTGGAATATTGTGTTCAGTTCTGGTCTCCAAATTATAGAAAGGATATAGATAAGGAGGAGAGGGTGCAGAGAAGGTTTACAAGGATGTTGCCTGGCTTATAGCATCTAGAGTACAGAGAAAGATTAAGGAGACTAGACATAAACAGACTTTTTACCCTGAGGGCAGGGGAAGTTGGAACAAGAGGTCATGAGTTAAGGGTAAGGGGGAAAAACTTTAGGAGAAATGTTAGAGGATGCTTCTTCACTCAGGGAATGGTGGCTGAATGGAATGATCTTCCAGAGGAGATAGTAGCAGCAGGGTCCCTTCTGTCATTTAAGAGAAGGTTGGATTTGTACATGGAGGTGAGGGGGTTGGAAGGTTATGGGCAAAAAGCAGGAGGAGGGAGCTAGTGGAGTGTTCAAGTGAACCGGTGTGGACTCAAAGGGCCAACATGGCCTGTTTCCACGTCGTAAGCGGTTAAATGGTTATTGTTTTAGTATATCCGATTATTTGACCCTTCAAATATGCTTTGAGGGTGACCAATAAAAGGAATTTATCTGGAATGGAGGCACACTTGGCCTCACAGAACAGATCTATCTGTGCTCTGATAAAGGTACAAAAATCCAGCTTCTTTAATAGCTGGGCATTAAAACACCATCTATTTACCATTTCCTGCTTATTCAGCATCTCAGTCTTGACCACTAAAGGTGAATGATCTGAGAGTAGCTTCGCTGTGTACTCAGCTTCCATGATCCTACCCTCTATAAGGGCTGAAGCTAGGAAAAAGTGTATTCTAGAGTAGGAGTCATGTTGCCTTGAGTAGAAGGAATAATCCCCTACTTCAAATGTTTCAGTCTCCACACGTCTATCAAATTCAGCTCCCTCATATTGTCATTAATGGCCCAGGCCATGTTTATTCTCACTATTCTTTTTGTTGACTTGTCCAAAACAGGGTCCAGATAAAAATTGAAATCTCCCCCAATTAAAACATTCTCTTTTGCTTCTGCCAATCTCAGGAAAGTATCGTATGAATTTTTCATCATCAATATTGGGGGCATATAAATTAATTAGGGTCCAGGATTCTGAATATATTTGACAGTGCCCAATTATGAATCTACCAGATCTCTCCATCATCACACTCTGCACTCTCACTGGAACACTCTTCCCGATCGAAGTTGCAAACCCCCCCCTCAACTTGCTTTTGAACCAAACGAGTAGGCCCACCCACCCATCCCTCAGCTTCTGGAGTTTGATTCCATTAAGTGAGTTTCTTGAAGGAAGGCCAGGTACACTTCCATCTTCTTAATGTGTGCCAAGACTCTTTTTCTCTTAATAGTCCCATTCAGGCCATGTTAAAGCGTGTGAATCTTACACTCCTATTCATTGCTCCAGGGGTTGTCATGACCAAATTGTCTTTGTACCTCAGTGGTTCGAAGGTAGCCTCCCCCTCCCTCCATCAGCCAGCCTCTCACTATCAGCCATTGGCTCCCGTCTGCCCAGACCCTAGGGAACCTTACTCTAAATCTTACCAAAATTCTTCCAAATATTTATAATCAACTACCGTAGCAAGAGGCAGAGGTTATGTTGGGAGGGTAATGGGGGGAGTTAGGGGAATGTATGGCTGTGAATGGTCCTTGCATCTTCTTTTGTTCTTTTATTTTTGCCCTTGTTCCTCATCCACCCTCTCCTCCTCGTCAACCACCCTCTCCTCCTCGTCAACCACCCTGCCTCTCAGGCCAGAGAGGGTCCCCTGGGCCTTGTCTGCCTTTCCTCCCATGTCTCTGGATGTGCCTGCCTCCATCTGGCCTGGCGCGCCCATTACATCGCACAGGGAGGGGTCTGAGCTCCCCCTTACCAGTTTTGTTCTGACAGGGCCCCATTATTTTTAGGCCTGATGCAGTCTTCCCTCATCGCTGCCTTCATCCTCTTCAGAGCTCCTGGACCTGTCGTCGCTGCTGCTGGTGCTCGCCGTCTCTTCCGGTCTGTCGCTGGGCCCGCTGACGCACCACGTGGCAGGTCCATGGACCCACTGCCTTGCCACAAGGCATCTTGGAAACAGTAAGCTTCTTCCCATGTCCTTTCTTAGCATTTTGGTTATTCAGTTGTGGTTTTAACCCTATTGATCTTTTACAATCCTGGGTGCTCAAGGATTCCACTCTCCCCATGTCATGTGACCCTCCCCACATTAAATTGACTTTTATTAAATTCAGCATGTTTAATCGCTGGCTCATTGCATTAGTTCAATGGACTTAAAAATGTTTTGCCACTGATTTTAATTTGTACTCAGCATCTGATGCCTCTTAAGTCAGTGTCCAATGATAGTTAATGGAGTTGGGCTTTTCCATGGTCACAATGTTCCGGTGAAACCTTTCACTGTGTTCGGCACTGGCTGGGGAGACGTCCAAGTGAGAACTCAGAACATGAGTTCTCCATGCTGCGGGGAACCTTGTGCTTCTGCCTGCTGGAAATGGACTTTAACATGCGACAGTAAATCACAAAAATAGGTTACATCTAAGCAGAAAGTGTACAGAAAGGAAAGGGAGGGACCGGGCAGAGGGGGGATAGGGAGAGAGAGAGGGATGGTGGTTCAAGAGGGAGGGATAGAGAGAAAAGAGGGAGAGAGGGGCAGAATGTGCGAGAGAGGGTGCAAATGAGGGGTGGGGAAGGGAGAAATGGAGAGAGTGGATGAGAGAGGAGAGAGGGAGGGAAAGAGGGAAAGTAGGTGAGAGAGAGAGATGTGGGGTGGGAGGGATGACGATAGGTGCAGGAGGAAGCCATTTGGCCCTTTGAGATAGTCCTGCCATTCACTGTGATCATGGCTGATCATACACTTCTCCCTTATCGAACTCTTTCTCAAAAGCATCCGGAGTATTGGCCTCTACTGCCTTCCATGGCAGAGCATTCCGCAGGTCCCCCCGCGCTCTAGATGAAAAAGTTCTCCTTCAAAGGCCGAGCCCTTGTTCTTCAACTGTGGCTTCTGATGTCCTGCCTTGAGTGTGTCCAATCCCTTAATAATCTGACATGTTTCTATCCGATCCCCTCTCATCCTTCCACATGCCAGTGTCTACAAGCCCAGTCGCTCCAACCTTCCAACATAGGCCAGTCCTGCCATCCCGGGACTTAACCCTACGCTGCACCCCCTCAACAACAAGACGGTCCTTCCTCAAACTTGGAGACCAGAACTGCACACGCAATACTCCAGGTGGGGTCTCGCTAGAGCACTGTATAGGTCTCTGCCCCTGTACTCAACGGCCCTTGTTATAAAGGCCAACTCGCCGTTAGCTTTCTTCACTGCCTGCTGTACCTGCACACTTCCTTTCAGGGGAGGGGGTGGGAGAAAAAAATGGGGGGTGGGAGGGAGAGGAGGAGAGACCAATGTGTGTGCAAGAGGGAGAAAGGGGAGGGGACTAGGTGGGGAGAGGTAGGGGAACAGGGAGTGGGGGAGAATGGCAGGGATGAGAGAGGATGGAGGAGAGATGGAGGGGGACAGAGAGGGAGGGTTAGGGGCAGGGAAAGATGAAAGAGGTAGGGGGACAAAGTGCGAGGGAGGGTTGGGATGCAAGAGGGGGGAGGAAGGGGATAGTGAGAGGGGAGAGACAGAGGGGCAGAGAGAGAGAGAGGGAAGGAAGGAAGGAAAGGGAGAGAGAGAGAAGGGGAGAGGTATAGAGAGAGAGTGAAAGAGAGGGAGATGGAGGGAGAGAAGGGGTAGGGAGAGGGAGAGTGTGTGTGTAAGAGAGATGAGATAGAGATAGAAAGAAGGAGAAGAGGGAGAGAGAGGAGAAAGGAGAGAGAGAAAGAGAGAGGCAGCAGTGGGGGCAGGAGGAATGAGATTCGGAGAGATCTCCAATAACCATCCCAACTCCATTCACACCCAAGATGATAAGAGATCTCCAGCCCTCCTGAAAACGCCTCCAGCCCACGTCAGCGGAAAGTTCTCTGTCACCACTCCAGAGAGATTATCCCTTACCCCAGCAGTAAACTTGATTCCAATCCTACAAGGTCACGAGATACAGGAGCAGAAGTAAGCCATTCGGCCCGTCAGGTCTGTCCTGCAATTCCATCACGGGCTGATCCGTTCTCCCGCTCAACCTCACTCCCTTGCCTTTCTCCCCACAGTCCAGCTGTTCAGATACCTGTCAATCTCTGCCTTAAACAGCTGCCTGCAGTAGCAAATTCCCCATGTTCACTGCTCTCTGGCTGATGAAATTCCTCCGCGTCTCCATTTTAGATTTAATTTGAGACGAACAGTGCAGTTACGGGCCAATCCGGCCCCCAATTTACACCCCATTAACCTACACCCCCCGGTACATTTTGAACAGTGGGAGGTGACCGGACCTTCCCCCCGTGGAAAACCCACACAGACACGGGGAGAACGTACAAACTCCTTCAGGGAGCACGGAGATCTGAACCCCGGTCCCGATCGCTGGCGCTGTGAAAGCATCACGCTAACCACTACACCCAAGAGTCGTCAATCGTTCCTCACATACCAATCCCTTCAATCCGGGAATTGGGCCTTTACGAAGGCCTCAGGCCCAAAACGTTGGATATGTGTCTTTATCTCTGTCGCTGTTTGACCTGCTGCCCTTCCCCAGCGCTGCCTTCTGACTTCAACCAGACTTGCGTGTTTTTACATCACTGAACCCTCCCCAACGCCAGCCAGCACTTTCTTCAATGAGGAGCCCAAACACTGTGGCCACAAACCCCCAAACCTAACCCTGACCATCACCGAAACCTACACCCTCATTCCCAAATCCTGAACCCTAAACCTTACCCCATGATCTGTGAAGCAGAATCAGGATTTATTGTCAAGAACAAGTCACGAAATTCGGAGTTTTGTGGCAGAATCACAGGGCAAACATTCATATTATAACCAATTTGACAATGTTACTATAAAAATAACAGTCCACGAAAAGTCAGGCCTTGTCTTTGGTTCATGGTCCATTCCAGAATCTGGTGGCAATGGGGAAGAAGCTGTCCTTGTGCTCATCTTCAGGCCCCTGGACCTTTTTCCCCAAGGGTAGCAGAATGAAGAGGGCCTGGCCTGGGGGGTGGGGGGGGGTGTTCTTTGAGGATAGAGGCTGCTTTTTGAAGACCCCACCTCATGTCGATGTCCTCAATGGAGGGGTCTGGTACCCGTGATGTCGCAGGCAGAGTGAACAACCCTCTGGAATTTATTCTTGTCCTGAGTTGGCGCTTCTGTACCAGGCAGTGATGGAACCAGCCGTATGCTCTCCGCAGTTCACCTGTAGAGGTTTACAGGAGTTTTCGGTGACAGACCAAACCTCCTCAGACACCTCATAAAGTCTAGCCACTGGCAAGCCTGCTCCGTGATGGTATCGACATGGAGGCTCCAGGACTGATCCTCGGAGATGATGACCCTCAGGAATTTGACATTTTTGAGCCTCTCCACTACTGAGCCCTCGACAGACACTGGGTCGTGTTCCCCCTACTCCCTCCTGACGTCCACCATCTGCTCCTCAGTTTTGCTGATGTTGAGAGGAAGGTTGTTGTCATGACCCCATTCAACGAGCTGATCCACCTCCCTCCTGTACCCTTCCTCATGAATAGAGCATCCAATTATTTTTCCCCCAGAGTTGGGCATGCATCATATTGGATGACCACTGAGTCTGCGTGGGAGGGGCAGCGTCCTTCCAGCACGTCTGGCAATGAGAAGAACAAAAGCAACTCCTTGGGATTGTAGATTTAAATCAGCTGATCTGCTTGCTCCAAAGAAAAGGATCAGGAGGCAGATTAACATGAAGCACTAGAGACAAGATTCACCAGAATGATACCTGGGTTTCACCACCTAAATTATTGAGAACAAGTTAGGTCTTTATTCCTTGGAGTGTAGAAAAATGAGGGGGGAATTTAATGGAGGTTTTTTAAATATTGAGGGGGAATAGATAGAGTAGATGGGGATAGACTTTTTTCCATTGAGATACAAACTAGAGGACATGAGCTGAGAGTTGGGGGGAAATGTTTAGGTATAATGCTAGAGGGAGTTTTTTGACTTAGGGAGTGGGGGAACGAGCTTCCAGTGGAGGCAGGTACAATATTATCTTTTAAGGAAAAATAGCTATAGGGATCGAAGGCTGAGTGCAGGTCAGTGGGCCCAGGAGAGGGCAGGAGCCTCGGTATGGGCTGGAAGGGCCCGTTCCCATGCCGTGATTGTTACATGGTACAATCTACTTTTCCAGTGAGGAACATGACCGAAACACGTGAAATCAATGTCCCTCTTCAGTCTTCCATCCGTCACACTTGGACGAGAAATTAGAATAACATTTAGCTAATTGAACTGGGGAGAATTGAGCTCGATGGGCGACTTTAAATTGTAATAATGAATGATAAGCATGTAGAGAAGATGAATTCACCAATTTCACTATAGAATCCCATGCCACTTCAGAAAATTCTTTTTTTAAATATTTTAATTGATTTTCCAAACTTCAACAGTTATTACATCACCAATATTAATGATGACAGCATTAACTTTGATTACAGTTTACATTGATCAATTCTACACAAGGTTTCCTGTAGAGTTCAAAAGTTTTCCTTCCCCTTCCCTCCCCCCCCCCCGCTTACCCTCTCCACGTTTAACACTTAACCAACAACCATAACACACAACCCTCAACAAAGGTCTGAAACATATAGCGAGGTGCACAGGCTGTTTCCTTCCCCTTCATTTTTCCTGGTTGGGACAGGATAGACCCCTCCCCGCTGTCAGACAGGGAAGACGGGGGGGGGGGGGGGAGAAGGGGGGGAGGTGAGGCACGACGGCCCGATAAATTCTGATTCAAATCTAAAACCAACACTCAAAAATGTGAACCCTATCCCTCAGAATCTGAATCAGGATTTATTGTCCTGAAGGTTGGTGTTTTGCAGCAGTATATCATAGAGTAAACATTCATATTATAACCATCTCACAACATCACTTTAATAATAACAGTCCACGAACATTCAGGCAGTGCCTTTGGTTCATGGATCATTCCAGAATCTGGTGGCAGCGGGGAAGAAGCCGTCCCTACACTCGTCTTCTGGCACCTGGACCTTTTCTCCAATGGTAACAGAGTGAAGGGGGCCTGGCCTGGGGGGTGGGGGGTCTTTGAGGATAGAGGTTGCTTTTTGAAGACCCCACCTCACGTCGATGTCCTCAATGGAGTGAGGTCTGGTGCCCTTGATGTCGCAGACTGAGTGAACAACCCTCTGGAGTTTATTCTTGTCCTGAGAGTTGGCGCCTCCATACCAGGCAGTGATGCAACCAGCCAGAAAGCTCTCCACAGTCCACCTGTGGAGGTTTATGGGAGTTTTCGGGGACAGACCGAATCTCCTCAGACACCTCACAAAGTCTAACCACTAGCCAGCCTGCTCCATGAAGGCATCGACATGGAGGCTCCAGGACCGATCCTTGAAGATGATGACCCCCAGGAATTGATGTTCTTGAACTTCTCCACTGCCGAGCCCTCAATGGGGACTGAGGCATGTTCCCCAACTCTCTTCTGACGTCCACAATCATCTCCTTGGTTTTGCTGATGTTGAGAGGAAGGTTTTTGCTGTGACCACATTCAATAAGCTGACCCACCTCCCTACTGTACCCTTCCTCATTGCTGTTTGTGATACTCCCGACAACAAAGAGGTCATTGGCAAACTTGTAGATAGGATCGGAATGGTGCCTGGCTGCACAGTTGTGGGTGTATAATGAGTAGAGCAGTGGGGTAAGTATGTGTCCCCTTGGGGGGGCAGGGGGCGCCTGTGTTGATGATCAGTGAGGAGGAGACATTGTTTCCAACTCGTATTGACTGTGGTCTCCGATGAGGAAGTCAGGGATCCAGTTGCAGAGGGGATGACCTAAACCTAACTCAATACTAACCTTAACACTGACCCTAATATAAATTAAAATTTAAATTTAGAGAAACCACTTCATAAAAAGGCCATTTTGGACAATGCTTCAATGCTGCCCAATTTACACCCCATTAACCTATACCCTAGTACATTTCAGACGGTGGGAGAGAACCGAAGGCCATGAGAAAAATCCACACAGACTCAAGGAGAACGTAAAAACTCCTTACAGATAGCGCCGGACTCAATCCCCAGAACCGATCACTGCTGCTGTAATGAAGTTGAGCTAACCGCAAGGCCAATGGTGCTGACCCTAACCCAAATGAGCATCTCAGGAATCCTGGTGACCCCACCCGATTGGGTGGTTCTCAGACAGCCAAAGTACAGCCTCACTCAGTACTGGCCAAGTTGTTATGGGATCAGGCGATTGACAGGTGATACTCGCCATCCAGACAAGATAAGACTCCAGGCAAAGTCAATGGAAAGTTCTGCGTCGGCCCTTCTGGTGAGGGGGGGGTGGGGGGGGGGGGTGAAATCCTGCATCAGCAGCTCAGACTTCATGATTCATCAAAATCCCACCCTCCAAAGTAAAACTCATAAACTGAACTGAAAAAGTATAATGTCACCACACCCTAACCCCAACCCACACTCGAAACCCAACCCCACAACCTAAGCCCAACCACACACCCTAAACTCAAACCCACACCCTAAAACCAAACCCAGACCTTAAACCCAAAGCCAGACCCTAAACACAACCCCAAGCATTAAACAAAAACCAACACCCTAAACCCAACCCCACTCCATAAATCCAAAACCACACCCTAAACACAAAACTACAACCTAAACCCAAACCCACATCCTAACCCCAACCCACAACCTAAATGCAACCCCACACCCTAAAACCAAAATGAGACACTAAACACAATGCCACACCCTAAACACAACCCCAAACCCTAAACACAAACCCACACCCTAAACCCAAAACCACTCCCAAAACGCAACCCACACCCTAAACCCAACATCACATCCTAAACGCAAATCTGCACCCTAAATGCAAACACACATGCTAAACCCATACCTAGACGCTAAACCCAAACCCACACCAACATCCAACCACACACCCAACCCCACACCCTAAACACAAATCCACATCCAAAACCCAACCCCAAAACGTAAACCCAACCCCACACCCTAAATCAAATCCCACACCCTAAGCCCAACCCCACAAACTAAACTCAACACCACACCCTAAAACCAAACCAAGACCCTAAACCCAAACCCCACACCCCAAACCCAAACCCTCACCCTAAATGCAAATCCACACCCTAAACCCAATCAAACATCCAAAACTCAAATCCTCACCCTAAACCCAATGCCTCAACCTAAACCCAAACACACACCTTAAAACCAAACCCACACCCTTAACCCAAACCCACACCCTGATCCCAAACCCAAACCCTAAACACAACCCCAAACACTGAAACCAACCCCACACACTAAACCCATCAACACACCCTAAACCCAAACCCGAAATGAAAAGACAAACTAAACCCAAACCAAAACCCTAAAAGTAAATCCATACCCTAAACCCAAACCCCCATCCCTAAACCAAAACCCACACCCTAAAAACAAACCCACACGATAAACCCAAAACAACACCCTAAACCCAAACCCACACCCTAAACGCAAATCCACACCATAAACCCAAACCAACACCCAAAATGCAACCCACACCCTAAACACAACACCAACCCCTAAATGCAAATCCACACCCAAAACAAACACACACCCTAAACCCATACCCAGACGCTAAACCCAAACCCACACCAACATCCAACCACACACCTAACCACAAACCCTAAACCCAAACCCACACTTTAATCTCAAATTCCACACCCAAAATCCAAACCCCACACCCTAAATGCAAATCCACACCCAAAACCCAACCTCAAACCCTAAACCCAACCCCACATCCTAAATCCAATCCCACAGCCTTAACCAAACCCCAAACACAAAATCCAAATCCACACCATAAACCCAACCACACACCCAAAACCCAACCCCACACACTAAATGCAAATCCACACCTTAAACCCAAATCTTCACCCTAAACCCAACACCTCAACCTAAACCAAAACACACACCCAAAATCCAATCCCACAACCTAAACCCAAACCCAGACCCTAAATCAAACCCTGCACTCTAAACACAAACCCACACCCTAAACCCAAACCCTAAATCAAACCCTGCACTCTAAACACAAACCCACACCCTAAACCCAAACCCAGACCCTAAATCAAACCCTGCACTCTAAACACAAACCCACACACTAAACCCAAACCCAGACCCTAAATCAAACCCTGCACTCTAAACACAAACCCACACCCTAAACCCTACCCCACACCTAACCCTAAACCCAACCTCACACATATCCTAAACCCAACCTCACACATAACCTAAACCCAACCTCACACATAACCCTAAACCCAACCTCACACCTAACCCTAAACCCTCCTCCTCAACCCTAACCCAATTCTAAACACTACCCAAAAATACTATGCCCTAATTCTAAACCCCCATCATAAATCTTGAACCACTTGCAAATCCTAAACCTTGACCCTGACCCTCCACCAATCTCCCAATAGCCTTACCCCCATCCCCCTTGTCAGCCCCCTACCCAATTGTCCAATAGACCCATATTTACAGAGTTTTAGGATCCTCTTTTCAGAAAGGATGTGCTGACATTGGAGAGGGTTGTGACGAGGTTCACCAGGACGATTCCGGGAAGGAATGCTCCATATGAGGAGCATTTGATGGCTCTTGGCCTGTGTTTGCTGGAATTTAGGAGAATGAGGGGGAATCTCGTTGACACATTTTGAACGTTAAAAAGTGTGGACGTAGTTGATGTGGAAAGGTTGTTTCCCACGGTGGGAGAGTCTGGGTCAAGAGGGCACAACTTTAGGATTAAAGGGCATCCAGTGAGAATGGAGACATGGAGGAATTTCTTCAGCAGGTGGTTGGGGAATCTATTGCCATGAATGATTGTGGAGGCCAGGCCATGGGTGGGTTTAAGGTGGATTCTTGAGTAGCCAGGGCATGAAAGGGTGTGGGGAGAAGGCTGAGCAGTAGAGCCAAGTTGGGGAATGGTTTGAATAGCAGGGCAGATTCGATGGGCTGAATGGTCCAGTCCTCCAATGATCGATGACCAAATAGGTCAGAGGGAGGAGGGGCCGTCTGGCCCGAGGTAAGGGTGACAGGAGCCCAGGCCACAGCTGTGGCCGGGAGCCCTATAAATAGCGGCCACTCGAATAGACAGGCACCTCCTGAGCAGCAAGCAGGCAGAGACGGTGAGCACTGCACCCCAGTATATGGGGGGGAGAGGGAGGAAGGGGAGAGAGGGAAGGAGGAGGAGAGGGGAGGGAAGTAGGGGAGGGAATGGGTGATAGAGGGAGGAGCTGGGGAGGGAGGGAGAAGGGTAGGGGAAGGTGAGGAAGGGGACGGACGGAGAGGGATGGAGAGGGACGAGGAGGGGGAGAGGAGGTGGGGGTGTGGGTGAGAGGGAGTGAGAGAGGGGATGGGGACAGGAGGGAGAGTGAAGGGAGGTAACTGCTCTCCTGAACCGTTAATCTCCAAATCTATGATTATACCCTAACAGTTCCTGAAATGAGCCCAAAACATTAAACCCTGACCTCAGATTCTCAGCCCAAACCCCAACCCTGAGTCTAAACAGAAATTCCACACACATAGAACTCATCCTAAAATCTTCACCCCAAATCCAAAAATCAACCCAACCCCAAACATTACGTCCAAGAATGGAGTGATGAGAGAGAGAGAGAGAGAAATGGGGCAGAGAGAGAGATAGAGAGAAAGAAATGGGCCAGAGAAGAGATAGAGAGAGAGAGAAAAATTGGTCTGAAATCTGCCGTAATAGTGTTCGAAAATTGATTAATGCTAGATTGGCGATGATTAATTATAGTTTTATACATCAATTATATTTAACACCCGAAAAATTTTAAAAAATTGGTTTTAGTAAGTCAGATCTTTGTTTTCGTTGTGATCAGGTTTCTGGTACTTTTTTACATGCTGTTTGGTTGTGTGATCGGTTACAACAATTTTGTTGTAAAACTTATTCAATCTGTATTTAATAATCTATATAATCTTCATATTGTATTAGACCCTGATATATTTTTATTAGGGAATATGCAACCGTTGATTGATTTAGAATTCGATAATTATCAGATCTCTTTTATTTACTTAGCGCTGGCAGTGGCCAAGAAATGTATAGCGATTACTTGGAAGAATAGAAATGTATTGTCTTTAGATAGGTGGTATTCAGAGATGAAGTTTTGTTTGGTTATGGAAAGAATATCTTTTTCTATACAAGATAAGATGTATTTTCATGAGTTAAAGTTGACCCCATTTATTGATTATATATAATTTAAATAAGTTTGAATTAATCATTTTTTTTCTTAAAAAAAACTTATTTTTTATTATACATTTTTTTCTATATATATGTTTTCTTTTTTTTCTTTTTTTAAGTTTTTTTTTATTAGTTGTTTTTTTTTGTTTAAGTTCTTTTTGTTTTTGTTTTTTCATATATATTCATATATAATAAAAAAAATTTGGATTAATAATTAATACTTAATTAATTTTTTTTATATATATCGATCTTTTTTTAAGATATATATTTTTTATTTTTTATTTTTTTATTATACTAATAGTATTAATTATTCACTTTATTGTGGGGGTGGGGAGGGGGGTTAAGGGGTTAAAAATAGTTTTTTTTAGTCTTAGTTTTTAGTTGTTAGGGGGAGATGCTGAGATTGGTACTTAATTAACTATGTTACTTTGTACTTGTATTACTTTATTTTCTATTTTTTCTGTACGTGAATTACTTACTTTCTTCATATGTTAAAATTAATAAATAAAGTATCGAAAAAAAAGAGAGAGAAAAAAGGAGTACAGAAAGAGAGAATGCGAAAGGGACCACAAAGAGACAGAGAGAGAGAGGAGAGAGAGAGAGAGAGAGAGAGAGAGAGAGAGAGAGAGAGAGAGAGAGAGAGAGAGAGAGAGAGAGAGAGAGAAGTGAACGCGGCCAGAGAGGGAGAAAGTGAGCAGAGAA
>NC_091471.1:234423429-234477759 GCF_036971445.1 Narcine bancroftii | reverse complement strand
TGAAAGGGGCCAGAGAGTGAGACAGAGAGAGAGAGAGAGGGAGAGAAAGAGAGAGAGAGAGAGAGAGAGACAGAGAGAGAGAGAGAGAGAGTGAGAGAGAATGGGGCCAGAGTGAGAAAGAGAGAGAGAATGAGAGAGAGAGAAAGAGAGAGAGAGAGAGAGAGGAGAGAGAGAGAGAGAGAGAATGAGAGAGAGAAAGTGAAGAGAGAGGAAGGGGCTATAGAGATAGAGAGAGATAGAGCGGGGGAGAGCAGAAAGAGAGATGGAGTCTGAAAGGGGCCAGAGAGCGAGACAGAGAGAGAGGGAGAGAGAGAGAGAGAGGGAGAGAGAGAGAGAGAAGTGAACGGGGCCAGAGAGGGAGAAAGTGAGCAGAGAGAGTGACGGAGTGTGAAAGGGGTCAGAGAGAGAGAGGGGGGAGAGAGAGAGAGGTGGGGGGGAGAGAGAGAGAGAGAGAAAGAGAGAGAGAGAGAGAGAGAGAGAGAAAGGGGCCAGAGAGAGAGAGAGAAATGGGCCAGAGAGAGAGAAGGGGAGAGCAGAGAGAGAGAGAGAGAGAGAGAGAGAGAGAGAGAGGGGGGGAGGGAGGGAGAGAGAGCTAGAAAGAAGAGAGAATGAGAGATAGAGAAAGCGGCCAGATAGAGAGAGTGAGGGAGGAAGTAGAGAGACAGAGATAGAGAGAGAGGCTGAGAAAGGAGCTGGAGAGAGAGAGAGAGAGAGAGAGAAACGAGCCAGAGAATGTGAATAAATGAAAGGTGACAGTGAGACAAAAAGAGAAAGAGAGAGGGGGCAGAGAGGGAGGAAGGGGGAGAGAGAAACAGAGACAGAGAAAAGAGAGAGAAGAGAGAGAGAGGTTGCAAGGGGCCTGTGTGTGTGTGTGTGTGTGTGTGTGTGTGTGTGTGTGTGAGAGAGAGAGAGTGAGAGAGAGTGAATGTGAAGGGGGCCAGAGAAAGAGAGAGAGTGAGAGGGAGAAAGAGAAAGAGAGTAGAGATAGAGAGAAAGGGGCCAGAGAGAGAGGTGGGTGAGGCAGGGAGACAGAGGGGAGAGAGGGAGATAAGGCGAAAGGTGGAGAGGAGATAAGGGGTGAGGGATGGAGCGAGAGGGGTGATAAAGAGGAGGGAGATGTGGAAGAGGTTGGGGTTGCGGGTTAGGAGGGGAGGGTGAAGGGGAGAAAAGAGGGGAGAGGGGAAAGTGTTGAGGGGAAAAGAGGGAGAACGAGTGGAAAGGGGAGGGAGAGTGGTGAAAGAAAGGGGAGGGGAGAGAGTGGGGGAACGGGGGAGAGAGGAGACAGGGGAGAGATGAGGAGACAGGGGAAGAGAGGGGAAAGAGAGCAGAGAAAAGGGGAGAGGGCGGAGAAGGCAATGGAATTTAGCATCATTTTCCCAGACACTCAATCAATATGGGTGAAACAGCGCCTGCCCAGGCAGCGACCAAAGGTTATTATGAGTGTTTATGGATTTACAGTTCCAGGGGTTCCCTCAACTTCCCACGGCAAGATGGAACGTACAATGATTGCCGTGAAATGTGATGGGATTCAGAGAGGTTTCATCGGCGAAATCATCAGCCGATTCGAACGCAGAGGATTTCAACTCATCGCAGCGAAAATGGTCCAGGTGGGTCTGTAACTGGTTCCACCGCTCATGTCTCCCTGTTCTACAGCACTCCCCACCGTTCACCGTGTCCGACCCCGTACACCGAGGTCTCCCTGTTCTACAGCACTCCCCACCGTTCACCGTGTCCGACCCCGTACACCGAGGTCTCCCTGTTCTACAACACTCCCCACCGTTCACCATCTCGGTCCCCGAACCCCGAGGTCTCCCTGTTCTACAGCACTCCCCACCGTTCACCGTGTCCGTCCCCGTACACCGAGGTCTCCCTGTTCTACAGCACTCCCCACCGTTCACCGTGTCCGTCCCCGTACACCGAGGTCTCCCTGTTCTACCACACTCCCCACCGTTCACCGTGTCAGTCCCCATAGCCCGAGGTCTCTCTGTTCTACAACACTCCCCACCGTTCACCATCTCGGTCCCCGAACCCCGAGGTCTCCCTGTTCTACAGCACTCCCCACCGTTCACCGTGTCCGACCCCGTACACCGAGGTCTCCCTGTTCTACAACACTCCCCACCGTTCACCGTGTCCGTCCCCGTACACCGAGGTCTCCCTGTTCTACAACACTCCCCACCGTTCACCGTGTCCGTCCCCGTACACCGAGGTCTCCCTGTTCTACAACACTCCCCACCGTTCACCGTGTCCGTCCCCGTACACCGAGGTCTCCCTGTTCTACAACACTCCCCACCGTTCACCATGTCAGTCCCCATAGCCCGAGGTCTCTCTGTTCTACAACACTCCCCACCATTCACCGTCTCGGTCCCCGAACCCCGAGGTCTCCCTGTTCTACAGCACTCCCCACCGTTACCCATGTCAGTCCCCATAGCCCGAGTTCTCTCTGTTCTACAACACTCCCCACCGTTACCCATGTCAGTCCCCATAGCCCGAGGTCTCTCTGTTCTACAACACTCCCCACTGTTCACCGTGTCGGTCCCTGTTCCCCGAGGTCTCTCTGTTGTGCAACACTCCCCACCATTCACCGTGTCGGTCCCCGTACCCCGAGGTCTCTCTGTTCTACAACACTCCACACCTGCGTCAGAATTTAACAAGGTAGATCTATGTCTAACTCTGCACCTAAACAGCTTCACGTCCCTCTGTACAAATAGCCCTCAGAAGACATGGCCAAGAAGCATTATATTGACCTGAAGGACAAACCATTCTACGAAAGCCTTTGCAAATACACATCGTCTGGACCTTTTCTTGCAATGTAGGTAAACAATCTTTACATCAGATAGATATCAGTGCATGTTTCTCCATCCTTCTCTCTCGGGGGCTTCTCAGAAGGATATCTGTACACTGACCAGAGTCTCTCAGTCCCTCTCTCTCAGGGGGATATCTGTACACTGACCAATGTCTCAAAATTCCCCTCTTTCAGTAGGATATCTGTACTCTCACCAGGGTCTCACAGTCCCTCTATCTCAGGGGGATATCTGCCCAATGACCAGAGTCTCGCTATCCCTCTCTCTCTCTCAGGGGGATATCTGTACACTGATCGGGTCCATTCGTCCCCCTCTCTCTCTCTTTTTTAAATTTTTTATTTTTCACACTATAAACCACATTGATCAAGATACATACATTTTCCTTTTTCAAATATATACAGTGTCGTTTTCTCCCCCCCCCTCCCTCTTCCCATCCCACCCTCCCTACCTACCCTCCCATTCATTTAAAGTTCAGAATCTAAGATACATTAAACCCGTCAAACAATGTTGTCACTCAATAAAAACAAACAAGAATTTCATTCCCTTCTCCTTCTGTCATTTTAGGTGGTAGATGTCCATGGTAGGTTTTCTCTATTGTGTTTCATGTATGGCTCCCATATTTGTTCAAATATTGTAATATTATTTCTTAAATTATATGTTATTTTTTCTAATGGAATACATTTATTCATTTCTATATACCATTGTTGTATTCTCAAGTTATCTTTTATTTTTCAGGCTGATATAATACATTTTTTTGCTACAGGTAGGGCTATCCTAACAAATCTTTTTTGTGCTCCATCCAAATCAAGTCCAAATTCTTTGTTTTTTATGTTACTTAGGAGGTAGATCTCTGGGTTTTTGGTATATTGCTTTCTGTGATTTTATTTAATATCTGGTTTAGATCTTCCCAAAATTTTTTAACTTTCTCACATGTCCAGATTGCATGAATTGTTGTTCCCATTTCCTTTTTACAGTGAAAACGTCTGTCAGATACTGTTGGGTCCCATTTATTTAACTTTTGAGGTGTGATATATAGCCTGTGTATCCAGTTATATTGTATCATACGTAACCTCGTATTTATTGTATTTCTCATAGTTCCTGAGCATAACTTCTCCCATGTTTCATTCTTTATCTATATGTTTAGATCTTGTTCCCATTTTTGTTTAGTTTTACTATTTGTTTCCTCGTTTTCCTTTTGTTGTAGTTTAATATACATGTTTGTTATAAATTTTTTGATGATCATTGTGTCTGTAATCACATATTCAAAATTACTTCCCTCTGGTAACCTCAGACTGCTTCCCAATTTGTCCTTCAAGTAGGATTTCAGTTGGTAGTATGCCGTCCCTCTCTCTCTCTCAAGGGGATTATCTGTACAGTGACCGTGGTCTCTCTGTCCCTCTCTCTGAAGGAGATTTCTGTACATTGACCGGGGTCCCTCCATCTGTCTGTCTCAGGGGGATATCTGAACACTGACCTGCTTGTTTCTGTCCCCATCTCTCTGTGGAATATTTGTACACAGACTGGTGTCTCTCCGTCTCTCTCTTTCAGGGGTATAACTGTACACTGACTGGAGTATCTCCATCCGTCTCTCTCAGGGGGATATCTGTAAACTGACCAGGGTCTCTCTCAGTCCCCCATTCCCAGGGGGATATCTGTACACTGAGCAGTGTCTCTCCAACCCTCTCTCTAAAGGAGATATCTTTATACTGACTGGTTTCTTTCAGTCCCTCTCTGTCTCTCTCAGGGGGATATCTGCCCACTGACGAGATCTCTCCATCCCTCTCTCTCAGGGGGACTTCTGTACACTGACCAGTATCTCACCATCCCTCTCCCTTTGCTGGATATCTGGACAATGACTGAAGTCTCTACGTCCCTCTCTCTCTCAATATGATATTTGTACACTGACGATGGACTCTCCGATCCCTCTCCCTCAGGGGGATTTCTTTACATAAACATAAAAAACATATAACAATTTACAGCACGGAAACAGGCCATTAGGCCCTTCTAGTCCGCACCGAACCAAACACCCCTCTCTAGTCCCACCTCCCTGCACAATGCCCATAACCCTCCATCTTCTTCTCATCCATATACCTGTCCAACCTTTTCTTAAATAATACAATTGACTCCGCCGCCACTATTTCTCCCGGAAGCTCATTCCACACGTCTACCACTCTCTGAGTAAAGAAGTTCCCCCTCATGTTACCTCTAAACCTCTGCCCCTTAATTCTTAACTCATGTCCTCTTGTTTTAATCTTTCCTCCTCTTAACAGAAATAGTCTATCCACATCCACTCTGTCTATCCCTTTCATAATCTTAAATACTTCTATCAAATCCCCTCTCAACCTTCTACGCTCCAAAGAATAAAGACCTAATCTGTCCAATCTCTCCCTATACTCTAGATGCTTAAACCCAGGTAACATTCTGGTAAACCTTTTCTGCACTCTCTCCACTCTGTTTATATCCTTCCTATAATTAGGCGACCAGAACTGCACACAGAACTCCAAATTAGGCTGCACCAACGTCTTATACAGTCTCAACATCACCTCCCAACTCCTATATTCCATGCAATGATTGATAAAGGCCAGCATACTAAAAGCCTTCTTCACCACCCTATTCACGTGAGTTTCTACCTTCAGGGAACGATGTACCGTTACTCCTAAATCTTTCTGCTCTTCTGTATTCATCAATGCTCTCCCATTTACCACGTATGTCCTGTTCTGATTCTTCTTACCAAAATGAAGCATCTCACACTTATCAGCATTAAATTCCATCTGCCATTTTTCAGCCCACTTTTCTAAGCAGCCCAAATCCCTCTGCAATCCTTGAAAACCTTCTTCATTATCCACTATTCCACCTATCTTAGTATCGTCTGCATATTTACTAATCCCATTTACCACCCCATCATCTAGATCATTAATGTATATAACGAACAACAATGGGCCCAATACAGATCCTTGAGGCACACCACTGGTCACCGGCCTCCAACCTGAGGCCGACAATTATCCACTACCACTCTCTGGCCTCTCCCTTTCAGCCAATGTTCAATCCATTTGACTATCTCAAAATTTATACCTAAAGACTGCACCTTCTTAACTAACCTTCCATGTGGTACCTTATCGAAGGCCTTACTGAAGTCCATATAGACAACATCCACTGCACTACCCTCATCCACATTCCTAGTCACCTCTTCAAAAAATTCAATCAGATTGGTCAAACATGACCTTCCTCCCACAAATCCATGTTGAATGCTCCTGATCAGACCCTGTCTATCCAGATGTTTATAAGTACTATCTCTAAGAATTTTCTCCATTAATTTACCTACCACAGACGTCAAACTTACAGGCCGATAGTTGCCAGGCTTCCTCCTTGAACCCTTTTTAAATAACGGAACCACACGCGCAATGCGCCAATCCTCCGGCACTATCCGCATATCTAATGACATTTGGAAAATTACCGCCAGAGCCTCTGCTATTTCCTCCTTCACTTCTCTCAATGTCCTGGGGAAGATCCCGTCTGGTCCCGGAGACTTATCCACCTTTATATTCTTCAAAAGCCCTAAAACTACATCTTTTGTAATCTCTATATTCCCCATATTTACCCAATTTGCTTTTTTTTATCTCACATCTCCCAATATCCTTCTCCTTAGTGAATACTGAAGAAAAGAAACTGTTCAATATCTCCCCCATTTCTCTAGGCTCCACACACAGTTTTCCGCTCTGAATCTCTAAGGGACCAATTTTGTCTCTAGCTTTCCTTTTACCATTAACATATTTGACCGAAGTCTCCACATCCGTCTCTATCAGGGGGATATCTGAACACTGACAAGAATCTCTCCATCCCCATCTCTCAGGAGGATATCTGTACACTGATTGGGGTCCCTTCGTCCCTCTCTCTCTCAGGGGGATATCTGTACACTGAGTGGTCTCTCCATCCCACTCTCTCAGGGGGATTTCTGTTCACTGACTGGGGTCTCTCCATCCATCTCTTTCAGGGGGAAATCTGCCCACTGACCAGAGTCTCTCCGTCCCTCTCTCTCTCTCAAGGGGTTATCTGTACACTGACTAGGGTCTCTCCATCCCTCACCTTCAGGGGGATATCTGCACACTGACTGGAGTCTCTCCGTCACTCTCTCTCTCGTGGGAATATCTGTACACTGACCGGGGTTGCATTGTCCCTCTCTTTCAGGGCGTTATCTGTACACCGACCGGGCTCTCTCCTTTCCCCCCTCTCAGGGCGATATCTGTATCTCACCATCCCTCTCCCTTTGCTGGATATCTGGACAATGACTGAAGTCTCTATGTCCCTCTCTCTCTCAATAGGATATCTGTACACTGACGGTGGGCTCTCCGTCCCTCTCTCTCAGGGGGATTTCTTTACACTGACTGGGGTCTCTACATTCGTCTCTCTTAGTAGGATATCTGAACACTGACCGGAATCTTTCTGTCCCCATCTCTCAGAGGGATATCTGTACACTGACGGGGTCTCTCCATCCCTCTCTCTCAGCATGATATCTGTACACTGACCAGTGGCTCTCCATCCCTCTCTCTCAGGGGATATCTGAACACTGACTGGAGTTTCTCTGTCACTCTTTCTCTCTCTCAGGAGTATATCTGTACACTGACTGGTGTCTCCCAGACCCCTCTCTCAGGGGGATATCTGTACACTGAATGGTATCTATCTCTCTCTCTCTCTCTCTCTTACGAATACGTTTGCTCAGTTGAAAGATGTGTAATTTTTGCAAATAACATCATTTTTTCAACTTTCTGCAGTGCTGGGAAGGACAAAATATTATTAAACTCTGTCGTGATATGATGGGAGAGACTGATCCTGCTCAATCTAAACCTGGAACCATTCGTGGAGACCTCAGTATTAATGTTGGAAGGTAAATTTATTCTTGCACGTGGTAAAAATAATTCCCATATACCTGGGATCGGAGCACACGTGGAATACTGCACGGTTTCCCAGTCTCCGTATCCCACACCAGGAGCACACAATTCCACAGTCTCCATATCCCAGGGTCAGAGCGCAGCGTGTGGCACAGTTCCCATTCATTGACCACTGATCCGCCCCCATTTCTCTCCCATCCAGAAACATCATCCATGGAAGTGACTCTGCGCAGACAGCTGAGAGAGAGATCGCCCTGTGGTTCACACCCGAGGCGATCGTGGCGTGGAAGAGTGGTGTATCAGCTTTCCTCTATGAATGAACACTCTGGACCGTCGTCTACAATGTTTGAACCCTGCTTTGACTAATAAAGTCTCCACTTAGACTCACACCCCCTCTCCATCTTTTCCTCTGTCCCACCTCTCATCTTCTCTTCCCCCACTTTTCCCTTTACAGAGAGAGGGAGGGGGGGTTGAACACGGGGATGGAGAGTGGAGGGAGTTACAGAGACAGGGAGGGGGGTTTGAACAGGGGGATGGGGTGTGGAGGGGGTTACAGAGATAGGGAAGGGGGATTTGAACAGGGAACGAGGCCTAAAGGGGGTTAGAGACAGGGAGGGGAGTTTGAACAGGGGGATAGTGAAGGGAGGGGGTTACAGAGACAGGTGGGGTTTTGAACAGGGGACGGGGAATGGAGGGGGTTAGAGACAGGGAGGGGGTTTTGAATAGGGGAGGGGGAACAGAGCGGGTTACAGACGGAGGGGGTTTTGAACAGGGGACAGGGAACGGAGGGGGGGTTACAGACAGGGAAGGGGTTTTGAACAGGGGATGGGGAACAGAGTGGATTAGACAGGGAGGGGGTTTTGAACATGGGGCGGGTTAACGGAGGGGGTTACAGAGACAGGGTGGGGGTTAAAACAGGGAACGGGGTACTGAGTGGATTTCAGAGACAGGGAGGGGGTTTTGAACAGGTAACAGGGTACGGAGTGGATTACAGAGACAGGGAGGGGGTTTTGAACAGGGGTCGGGGAGCAGAGGGGGTTACTGACTGGGAGGGGGTTCTGAACAGGCGGATGGGGAGTGGAGGGAATTACAGGGACAGGGAGGGGGGATGGAACAGGGTGAAGGAGAGTGGACAGGGTTACAGACAGGGAGGGGGTTTGAACAGGGGACGGGAACGAAAGAGGATGTTATACACAAGAAGGGAGCGTGACTGGTTGCTCCACATCCGATTTAAAACCCTCAGGAATTCCTTCCAGCCCTCAAGTTCGTCACTTCACCACCGAGGGAGTTCCCCGACTGTTCTCATCTACGTCAGGACGTACGAGAGAGAAACCCTTCCGTGCAGTTCGGAACTGGCCCCGAGATGACTGAGCACGACTGGGTCTGTTCAAAGGTCAGGTCATGCAAACACTGCATTAACCCAGCATTGCCTCGGTCATCCAGACCCACGCTCCATCTTTCTCCCTGACATGAATCAGTATTTGTCATGAACAAGAAATTCTTTGTTCTGCAGCAGCCTCACAGGGGAAAAAAATCTTGGAAGAAAAGATCAAACTGAGGCTGTGTCATTGGTTCATGGATCTTTCCGGAATCTGGTGGCAGCTGGGAAGAAGCTGTCCTTGTGCTCGTCTTCAGGCTCCTGGACCTTTTCCCCGATGGTTGCAGAGTGAAGAGGGCCAGGCCTGGGATGGGGGGGAGTTCTTTGAGGACCCCGACTCACGTCGATGGAGTTAGGTCTGGTGCCCGTGATGTCTCAAGCCGAGTGAACGACCCTCTGGAGTTTATTCTTGTCCTGAGAGTTGGCACCTCCGTACCAGGCAGTGATGGGATCAGTCTGAATGTTCTCCACGGTCCACCTGTAGAGGTTTACGCGAGTTTTCAGTGACAGACCGAATCTCCTCAGACACCTCACAAAGCCTAGCCGCTGGCCAGTCTGCTCCGTGATCGCATTGACGTGGAGGATCCAGGACCGATCCTCAGAGATGGTGATCCCCAGTCTTTGACTCTCTCCACTACTAAGCCCTTGATGAGGACTGAAAAACACACAAATGTTGTAGAAACTCAGCAGGTCCAACAGTGCCTTAAGTCTCAAAGATTAAGATACAGGCTCAAGCCCAAAACGTTGATGTATCTTTACCTTTGCGACATTAAGGCACTGTTGGACCTGCTGAGTTTCTCCAGCATTTGTGTTTTTCACTTAACCACGGAGTCAACAGAATCCTGTATTTTACCTCGATGGGGACCTGGTCGTGTTCCCCAACTCCCTCCTGACGTCCACCGTCATCTCCTTGGTTTTGCTGACTTTGAGAGGAAGGTTGTTGGTGTGACCCCATTCAACAAGCTGATCCACCTCCCTCTTGTACTCTTCCTTGTTGCCGTCTGTGATTTTGCCGACCACTTTGGTGTCGTCAGCAAACTTGCAGATGGCATTGAAATTGTGCCTGGCCACACAGTCGTGAGAGTAGAGTACTGGTCTCGAAAATGACAATATCGATCCTTGGGGTCGACGACTGGACCGACCCAAGGGGTCATAAAAAACACCAGGGTCCCCGCTTCTGCCCAGAGACCCAAGGTCCCCACTCCTGCAGTGAGCCCAAGATCCTCTCTGCTGCCCGGGAGCCCGAGGCCCCCACTGCAACTTGGAACCCAATGTCCCCATACCCTGAGTTCTCTCTATTCTACAACACTCCCCACCGTTCACCATGTCGGTCCCCGTATCCAGAGGTCTTTCTCCCCCACCCCCGGATCCTCAATCTAGACCGCAGGGAGGGCGCGTTGAAGAATGAATCGAGTTCAATACTAAAACGGGCATCCCTACATGAGCCTGGGGAGCTGATTTAATGACAAGATACATATGTACAGAGATTGAAGTGTTCAGAGTGGTAGACATTTACAAAACAACACTTGTCTGTCCAGGAGGGGAGAGGGAGAGAGGGTGAGGGAACACGACTTACACAATACCAAACCCAGCCACAGATGTGGAACAGCACCCTCAACATTTCCCACTCTTCTGACCCCCTCGTGAAGGTCACCTGCCACTCACACCCCTGAAGGCAAAGGAAGGGGAACATTTAATGATGACCTCCCCCCACCCCCACCTCCCCATCAGGACCCTTCCTGTCTTGGCTCGGGGGTGGGGGGAGGGGTTGGGGTAGCTAAGTTGCCTCGTTTGCAGAGGAGGTAGCTCGGGGGCAGGGAGCGAGGTGGCAACAAGCGATGAGTTGGGGTGGATTTTGGAAGAGAGGTTCTCAAAGATTGAGAGGATAAGGGGGAGGAGGAGTGAGAAGGGAGAGAATATGGAGAGGGGGAAATGCGAGGGGACAGGGAGAGAGTGGGGGAAGGGGAGCGAGGGGAAGAGAGAAATAGAAGGGGGAGAGATGGAAGAGGGAGGGTAGGCGAGAGTGGGGAGAGGGAGAGTGAGGGGAAGGGTGGGAGAGAGATGGAGGAAGGGGGGGGGACCAAGGTCCCCTCAGCGCTGCGCCGGCAGGGCCGAGCCCCCGGGGCAGGACAGGTGGGTGGCGAGCCCGAAGGCGCGGGGTGAGAGTGGGCAGGCGAAGGCCGGACCATGGCCGCTGAGCGGCCGGCAGCGGTGAGCCAGCAGCTGCACCAGAGCGGGGAAGGCGCGGTGGCACAGGCCGCAATCGTAAACCTCAGACCCAAGAGCCTCCTCCCGCCCGCCGCACTGCGCCTGCTGAGCACCTCCTGTCGTTCGTTCCAGCGAAACCGTCTGGGCCTGCGCAGAACACACAGCCCGTGCCCCGCGCTGCGCCTGCGCGGACCCCGACGCTTGCTGCACGGTGACGTCAGTGGCCTGAGCGCACCTCGACGTTGGTTCCTGCTCGGCGCACTGGGCCTGCGCAAAACCGGGCGCCCACGCCTCCCCTTCCCAGTGCGCCTGCGCGGACCCCGACACTTGCACTCGTCCTGCTGCACCTTCCCATTCGACATATAGGGCCTGCGCCGGATACGCCACCCCCTCTTGCTCTCCGCTGTGCGTGGACCCTGACGTCCCTTCCCACCCGTTGCACTGCGTCTGCGCAGCTTCCGAAACCCCCTCCCGCTCGCCGCACTGGGTCCATATCGAACCGGCCACCCAGTCCGCCCCTCCCCAGTGCGCCTGCGCGGACCCTACCTCCCCTGGCCACTCGCTGCACTGCGCCTGCGCGGACCCCGACGCCACCCCCCACTGAGACTGCGCCGGGCCTGCCTGCCCTTCCACCCAAGCCCTTTCCTCGCACGCTCGCCGCCGCCTCAACACCGCCTCCCCGCCGCGCGACCGGCGCCGGTGGCGGCCCTGGTGCTTGAGTAGGTAGGCGGGCGTCTTGAAGCGCTTGCCGCAGGCTGAGCAGGAGTGCGGCGCCCCGGCGACGTGGGTGCGCCGGTGCTGCGCCAGATAGTGCGGCCGCTTGAAGCGCTTGCCGCAGGTCGGGCAGGCGTGAGGTGACTCGGCCGTGTGGGTGAGCCGGTGCCGCAGCAGCTCGTGGGCGCTGACGAAGGCCTTGGGGCAGCCGGGGCACGGAAAGGGCCGCTCGCCCGTGTGCGAGCGCTGGTGCCTCAGTAGGTGCGACGCCCGGCCGTAGGCGCGGCCGCACTGGCCGCATGCATAGGGGGGAGCAGAGGCGGCCGGCGGGTGCCAGCGCTCCTGGTGCTGCTGCAGCGCGGCCGAGGCGGCGAAGGAGAGGCGGCAGAGCGGGCAGCAGAACGGACCGCTCCCATGGGCGCGAGCGTGGTGGCGGCGCAAGGTGGCGGCGTCGGCGAACGGTTTGCCGCACACCACGCACTTGGGGAGGCCGGGCGCAGCGGGCGGGGCCGGCGCGGCTGGTGGGGCCTGGCCCGGGCCCGACCGGCAGTGCAGCCGCCGGTGGCGCCGCAGCGTGCCGGGGTCGCGGAAGGCCTTGCCGCAGCCGGCACACGGATAGGGCCGCTCCCCGGTGTGGCCGTACTCATGGCGCAGGAGGTGGGCCGAGCGGGTGTACGCCTTGCCGCAGCAGCGGCAACGGAAGGGGCGAGGGCGCGGTGGACCGTGCGCCGCCCGCAGATGCAGTCCCAGGGCGGCGGCGCGTTGGAAGCGGCGGCGGCAGACGGGACAGGGATGCGGCCGGGATGGGTCGTGCACCAGCCGGTGGCGAGCCAGCTCGTAGCCCTCCTTGAAGGCCCGGCCGCAATCAGCGCAACGGTGGGCCGGGGCCCTGGCGTGGCGCCGTTTGTGCTTCTGCAGATACCAGGGCGCGGCGAAGCGCTTGGGGCACAGCGGACAGGCGTAGGGGCGCCGCGGGTCGCAGGCGTGAGAAGCCAGCATGGCCGCGGCGGCGAAGCCCCGGCCGCAGTCGGGGCAGCGGTGCGACGGGCAGGCGTGGCGGGCCAGCACGGTGAAGAGGCCGAACGAGCGGCCGCACACCGAGCAGATGAACGGCCAGCGCGGCGGGTGACCGCGCCGGTGCCAGGCAAGACTCCACGCCCGCAGGCAGCGGTGCCCACAGTCGGCGCACCGGCGGGGGCCGCGGCCGCCGGCCCTCCTCTTCGCCTTCCTCCTCCCTCCCGCCGTTCTCTCTCCTCCTCGACGCTTGGGCCGGACCCCGGCGCCGGGGGGCTGGAGGTCGCGGGACGCCGTCGCGCCTCCGGGAGGGGGTGGGGTGGGGGGAGTTATGACCGGCGCGGCCCCTCTTTCCGGACGGAGAAACCTGCGGGGAGAAAAGGAGTTGATTTAGATCCGACTACGGGGACCCCGTCCCTTCTCACTCACTCGCCCCTGGGTATCCCCCCCAGCTCCCTCCTCACTCAACTAATTCGACTGAGATTCACTCTCTCGCTTCCTCCCACACCACCACAGCTCTCATCTCTCAATCCCTTCCCATCTCTCCGGAGGTAAGATTTCAAATCCTACATATCTTCTATCGACCTCACCACCTCCCTCCTCCCCATATCTCCCAATGCCTTCCCAACTCAACAGCGTCAAAATTCAGATCCTCCTTACCCATTATCTACCCACCGCCCAATTCCCTCCTCTCATCATCCATTCCCAAATATCTCTGCGGTCAAAATTCATACCTTAATATTCCTGCACCCACTCTCTCCTTTGACTCCCAATCGTTCCCAACTTAACTGGATCCTCCATCTACCACAATTCCCCCCCCCCCCCTTCCTGTCATTCCACAGACAAGATTCACACCTCTGTATCTCTCATTTACCTCACCCCCAGCTCCCCCTTCTCTCAAATCCTCACGACCCCCGCAGACACCCCACCCTATGGAAACCTGAGTTGAAGAAATAGCAGGAATCAGCCTTCTGTTCATTCGAGCCTGTTCCAACATGCAATGAGATGATGGCTGATCTGCCTTTTCCCCAAATCCCTTAATTCCCCTACGATGCAAAAATCTATCCAACCTTGTCTGAAATGTATTCACTGAGGTGGCCTCCACTGGTTCAATAAGCAGTGAATTCCACAGATTCACCATCCTCTGGGAAAAGCAGTTCTTCTTCATCTCCATCGTATATCTACTCCTCTAGATCTTTAGGCTATATCCCCTAATTCTGGTCTCCCCCACCAATGGGAACAACTTACCTACCTCCATTTTATCTGTGCCTTCCAGAATTTTATACATTTCCAGACGACTCAATCACTCCCTGGTGAACCCCCTCTGCACTGCCTCCAGAGCCAGTACGTCCTTCCTCAAGTGAGGAGACCAGACCCACATGCACTAGTACAGATGCAGACTCACTCAGATCTTGTACGATTGCAGCAGGACCCTGCTCCTAAATTCAATCCCTCCAGCAATGAAGGCCAATGGTAACCCGTTGTATCTGCAAACCAACCTTTTGCGATTCATGCACACACACTCCCAAGTCCTTCTGCTCAGCAGCGTGCTGCAATCGCTTGCTGTTTATAAATCTCGATTTGAGATTTATTGTCAGTACTGACATGACATCACATACAACCCTGAGATTCTCCTATCTTGCGGGCCAGGCAGAATTACCACTAATATTAATCCTTGATCATTCCCCACATGGACCCAGTATGGACATTGACACAGGGACATTTATAAACATAAACCCCTCTGATAATAAAAGGTGATGGTTTCTTTATTGCCATGTAATACTACACTTAGAATGTAACGTACATGAAATTCTTTCACGTCCATTTTAAGGAAGTTTTGTCCAGTGCCCCTTACAGAAATGTTCCCCCCCCCCCCGCGAGGAACGATCTTGCGAACTCTGGTTTACAGGACCAGTGCTGTAACCACTGAGCTATCGGAGTCTCTCTCTTAACCCACACGCACCCAGGGACATTTATAAATATAAACCCCTCTGATATTAATCCTTGAGCACCCTCCTCTCTCAATCCCTTCACACCTTCCATCTACCTCACCCCAGCACCCTCCTTTCTCAATCCCTTCACACCTTCCATCTACCGCACCCTCCTTTCTCAATCCCTTCACACCTTCCATCTACCTCACCCCAGCACCCTCCTTTCTCAATCCCTTCACACCTTCCATCTACCGCACCCTCCTTTCTCAATCCCTTCACACCTTCCATCTACCTCACCCCCAGCTCCCTCCTCTCTCACATCCCTCATGATCCCCATGGACACCCTACCCTGATCCAGTGTGGACATCACTAATATGAATCACAAAAGGTTGGTTTGTGGGTGCGGCGGGCTGTCGAGAAGGCAGATGGAACGTCAGTCTTCATGACTGGAGGAGGGCCCGCTGCAACTGTACCAGGTACTGGAAAGGCCACATCTGGACAACTGGGTGCAGGTCTGGTCTCTGCACTTGAGGAAGGATGTACTGGCTCCGGATGCAGTGCAGAGGGGGTTCACCAAGTTGATCCCAGAGGTGAGAGTGTTGGCCTTTGAGGAGAGATTGAGACGCCCAGGAGAGAATGAGCGTGGATCTAATAGAAACATATAAAATTATGAAAGGGGCAGATAAGATGGAAGAAGGTAAGTTGTTCCCTTTGGTGGGGGGAGGGGAGACCAGAACTAGGTGGCATGGCCTTAAGATCCAGGATGGAGATGAGGAATTTACGACCAGGTTGGGCAGATTACTACATGGTATGGGAATTGAAGGATAACGGGGGTCAGTGGAGATGAACCCGTCATCAGATCGGCCACGATCTCATTGAATCAAACGAGGATATTTATGTCCACTGGTATTAATCCCTCAAATAGACCTTGCCTCAGGGGCATTGATAAGCATAAATTAATTATACTAATGCCTTGTGACGCCTATAATGAGCCTATTGGTTCTTCTACACAGGGATATTTCTGAATCTAAACTCACTGATGATAATCCGTGGAGCGCCATATTTTACATTGGCACTGGGAGGTTTATTGATGGACATGCACTGAATTTAATGCAAAAATCGCCCTCTGCTCCCCGAATGTGCATATATTTTTAAGTGCATTGATATTTTCGGGTGCAGGCGGCGCGGACGCGCTGCTCTGGTTGGGTTGAGCGCCGTGCATGAAGTGTTGGCGAGTCCCTACCTTCCTGCGCTCGCAGCTCCTGTGCAGTCAATTCCCTGGATCCAGCTTCCGGTCTGTGGACCACGGGGCACATTCGATCGGAGAGTAAGGGAGGCGGGTCCGGCCGTCGGCTTCCGTCCGGGTGGAGCGCGAGGGGTGGTGAATATTGGTTCCGTGGGGGTGGGGGGGAATTAGGGAGGGGGTTAAAAAGGATGAGGGAGAGAAAAGAAAGGATAGGGAAGGAGATGGAGGTGAATGAAGGGCTAGGATGGAGAGAGAGAAGGGGAATGGATGGTGGAAGGGTTAAGAGGAAGGGATGGACTTTGAACCAGGCCCACAACCTGTCCCAATTTCAGTGCATCACCCCCCGCTCCCTTTCTCCACCTCCGTGAATCCAGACCACTCCCTCTACCACCCCCCCCCCCCAAAAAAGTTCTCATACCCTGCACCATCCCCTGCCGGTTCGAGAACCCCCACATCCCTGTTCTTATACCCTTCCGCTCCGCACACCACCGGTTCGAGAATCCCACCCAGTTCCAGAACCCCTCTCCCGTTCTTAAACCCCACACACACCCCGGTTCTAGAACCCCCTCCATTCCCACACCCCCTCTTAAACCCCTCCACCCCACCCCGGTTCGAGAACACCTTCGATCCCCTCCACCCCGATTCCAAAACTTGCTCTCGACCACCCCCATCCCTCCCAGATTCCCACGCCCTAATTTGTTAGGAAGGGAAAGGTGGTGGTCATTCCAGAATCTTGCCCCCTCAGGTGCCTCCAATCCTGGTTCCTGGCTCCCGTTCCCGGACGAAGGGCTCCCGGAACAGTTGGTGGAGCCTCTGGGCCTGCGGGAGGGAAAAGGCAGATGCCATTTTTCTCGGAACATGGGCAAGGCCGAGAGGGGAGGTTTCGTCCTCCCAGTGACTCCCCCTGCTAACCAAACACCCCAAGTCCTCTCCTCCCCCTCCAACACCCCTTTCCTAACCCCTTCCGGTTCACCAACTTCCCTCCCCGAAAACCACTTCCTCTTGCCCCGCCTCACCTTCTGGGGACCCAGACCGGGACAGAGGGCAAGTTCGTCCCGAGAGGCTTCGATCATCGATCCCAGGGTCTGTGGAAAGAGGCGAGGGGTTAGATACTCCCAGATGGGTGAGGGGGAGGAAAAGAGAGGGACAGAGAGAACAGGTAGAAAAAGGGGAGGGGGAGGAGAGCAGTCAGGGGAAGATGGGTAAGAGAGAGGGGAGAGAGATGGGCAGAGAGGGGGAAGGGAGAGAGAGGGATGAGAAGAGAGGATAGAAAGGGAGAGAGGGAGGGGGTAGAAAGAGAGGGTGGAGAGTGGGGAGAACAAGAGAGAGGAAGGAGGGGGGAGAGAGATGGAGGGGAGAAACACTGACCTTGAAGGTGTTAATGAGAGTGAAGCAATCGGTTCGATTCACTGACTTCACCGAGGTGAGACAGTCCGTAATCTGCAGAGTGGAAGGGAGGGGAGAGGGAGAGGGAAGGAGGGGGAATGAAAAAGGGAGTGAAGTATCAGGTCAAGGAGACAGAGTTACAGACCCCACCCCAGGGGGAGACTGACCCCTCTGATGGAATGGGAGGGACGGCACCCTCCAGCCGGGGGAAGTGGCTGATCGGAGGGCATCCTGGAGCCGTCACATCAAGGTGACAGGGAGTGAGTTCAGGGGTTTCTCACTAGCCATCCATCTCCCTCCATCCCTGTATCCCTCTCACTGTATCTCCACCTAATATCTCTCCATCCAGGTATCCCTTTGTCCCTGTATCTCTGTCCCTGTATCCCTCCCTCCCTGTAACCTTCCAACCCTAAATCCCCCCTATACCTGTATCTTTCCATCCTCGTTCCTTCCATCCCTTTCTGTCTTTCTCAACCTCTGTCCTACTATCTCTCCATCTTGTTGTTCCAGCATCCTTTGCTCCCTCTCTCATAATTCCTCCCTCTCTCCACCAGCATTGATGGGGGGAGATGTATATACTTCGGGACCCATAATCCAGGCCCACCCTCCCCAGGGCCAGGAGTGAGGGAGCCACACTGTCAGGGGGAGATGTATATACTCCAGGACCCATAATCCTGGCCCCACCCTCCCCGGGGCTTGGACTGAGGGAGCCGCACTGTTGGGGGGGGAGGTATATACTCCGGGACGCACACACTTACCTTCGAAAGAAAATCTTGCTCCACTTTCTCCTTCAAAATATCGACTGGTTTATTTTCATAAATTTTGTAACTCTCCAAATATCTCCCAGCCTCCTCAACACTGGGGAGGAAGAAACAAGTCAGGAGTGAGGGAGTTTCACTCTGTGTCCCACCGCGAGAGTTTGTGATGGGACGGGGAGAGGGAGCTTCACTCAGTCTCCCACCCCGGGAGTGTGTGACGGGATGAGGGAGCTTCACTCAGTCTCCCACCCCGCGAGTGTGTTACGGGACGGGGGAGAGGGACCTTCACTCTGTGTCCCACCCTAGGAGTGTGTGACGGGACGGGGGATAGGGAGCTTCATTTACCTCCACGCCAGGATGAGGGTGCAGTCGGCCAGGATACTGATCCGTGCCAATTCTTTGAGATCATCATGCGGGTTTTTCTGAGGAATGAAATATTGCTTATTCAGAAGTTAGGACTGACCATTCTCGGTTTCATCTTGGCTTGGATACACAGCCTTTGATGGGAGAGGGGGAAGAGGGAAGGAGAGGGGGGAGGGAGGAGAGATAGGTAGAGAGGAATAAAAGGGGGAGAGTAATAGAGGGGAGAGGCAGGAGGAGAGAGTGGGTAGAGAAGGAATAGGGGTGGGAATGGGTGGAACAGGGGGGAGTGAGGGAGGGAGAGAGTGGGGGAAGAGAGAGGTAGGGGAGAGGGAAAGGGGAGAAACAGGAGGTGAGGGGGAGAGGAGAGGGAAGAGAGTGATTGGGAGAGGGAGAGAAGAGGGGTAGGGAGAGAGGTGGAGGGAGAAGGTGGGACAGAGGGGGAAGAGAGTGAGGGGAGAGAAGAGGAGTAGGAAGAGGAGGAGGAGAGAGTGGGGGGAGAGAAAAGGGGTGAGGAGACAGCAGGGGTGAGACAGCAGGGGAGAGAGGAAAGGGTGGAAGGGAAGTGGGAAACTGAAGTGGGGAGTGAGTGTGTGGAGCTGCAGACTATACACTTACTACCCCACCAGCTTCATCCAACCTCCTCTATTTTAGCCACCTACTACGTGATAATACCGTCTTCCCCTCTTTGCCTACCACAGGGACCACTCCCTCCGTCACTCCCTTGTCCACTCCTACCTACCCACCTATTGTCCCCCATAGGGCCTACCCCCATGACCCATGGGAGATGCCCCACTTGTCCCCACACCTCCTCCCCCAGCCCCATTCGGAGCCCCAAACAGTCCTTCCATGTGAAGCAACATTTCACTTGTGAATCTGCAGGGGTCGTCAACTGTATGCGGTGCTCCAGCTGGGGTCTCCCCTACGGTGGGGAGAGTGGGACGCAGGCTGTGAGGTCACACCGTTGAACACCTCGGCTCTGTCCACCGCCAAAGCGCGGATCTCCCAATGGTCACCGATTTCAGTTCCCCACCCTGCTCCCTTGGTGACACATCTCTCCATGGTCTCCTGCACTGCAGGAACAACACCTCATCTTCTGACTGGGCCCCCTCTAACCGGACGGCATTAACATCGACTTCTCCGGTTTCTGTTAACCCCTCCTCATTCTTCCCATCGCCTTCCCCCAGCTCTCTCTTTCTCTCCCCCCTCCTTTTCCCACTGTCTCCTTTCACACAGGAAGTGCTCTCTTTCATAATTTTATTTTCGACCGTCAATAATTGATCGATCCTTCTCTACATGGATAATCAAAGATGTTATTTCTTTTGCAAATTCATTTTAGGGAGGTTGTTTAATGTTGTTTGAACAGCTGGCAAGTAAATATGACTTACCAAATATTCATTTTTTAGATATTTACAGATTAGAAATTTCTTAAATACCATATTACCGGACTTTCCATTTGTATATTTACCAGATAACAGTGGATAATACTTTTCAAGTGAATCATCCTTCTCAGAAAGGGTTCATTGGAATTATATCTGATAGATTATTGAAATTACATCCTCTACTTCATGATAAGATTTAAAAAATGGCTTGGGGATTTAAACTTATTGGAGGATCTATGGGACAAGACTCTTCAAACTGGTGAATATGTCTTCAATAGGTGCCCAACATTCTGAATCCAATTTCAAGGGATGCATCGTGTCCACATGTCCAAAGATAAGCCAGCTTGTAACTTTTCTAATAGTAACCCAACTTGTTTCAGATGCAAATCTTATATTGCTGTATTGACACACTTGTTTTGGTCTTGACCATCCTTAGAAATCTACTGGAAAGAAATTTTTAATATCTTTTCAGGTGGAGCTGCAACCCAATCCAATAACTGCTCCTTTTGAGGTGATTGACACAGACACAGAGAGTTTTTCTGTAACTGCTCAACAGATTGTGAGCTCCTCTACATTGTTGGCTCGAAGAGCCATCGAATTCAAATGGAAAGACTCCCAACAGTGATTCACTGGCTTTTTCGTATTATCTTCAGAAAAAATTTTAGATATCATGTATTGGATTCATCAGTGAAATTTGAAGATACATGGAGACCTTTTATGTCTTATTTTCATTTGCTGTAAATGTTTTTAATGTGATTAGATGTTCTCACTCTTCCCAATGAGATCTAGTCTGATTCAGGGGATGAATCAAAAGCTACAAAATATATGTCGCCCTCAGGCATGTTTTCTTTTAAGTTAGTTTTTTTTTGTATATAGAGTAGGTGAGGTGGGGTTTTTATATGTTTGATGTCTTTTCTGTCCTCACCCAGGGCAGTAGACAGGTAGCCAGTTTGAAGTTGGATCTTGAAATACATACAAATATTGACATTGAATTCTCACTTTCGTTCCCTTTTCTTCATTGTACTGATTCTAGCATAAAAACTAGAAAAAAAAATGGAAAAGAAAGCAAACTTCAGACCCACACACACTCCAAGACATAAACCCACGTGCAAACTGAAACAGATCCACGCAGGCCCACATGCATATCCATGCACAGAACAACATGCAAGCACAGGGCCACACACACACCTACACAATCAGATGCATACAGTCCCACACTCAGATGCATACAGTCCCACACAGACTCACACACCACTCTGTCCCACCCACACACAAGACTCCCAGACACGCTGACCCACATACAAACCAATACACAGACCCACACACACATCCACGTCGACTATCATGCAGACCCAGGCACACCACTCGCAGACCCACACAACCACTTACAGGCACACACAGTCCTACACACCAACACAGAACCATGCACACTCCCAGACACATTCACACATGCAAACCTACACGCAGACCCACATACACATCCATGCAAACCCACGCACAGATGGCACACAGGCTCACATGCAGACCACGCCCAGGCCCACACGCAGACCCATACACAGACCCACACTGACTCACTGTGTCGACCAGCAGCAGTAACAAGCGAAGCCCGTGTTCCCGGCCGAGGAGACGGAGACGCTGGTGGATGTAGTCAGGATGGAGAGCGTGGTAGCGCAGGCTGTGGGCGGAGGGGGAAGTCAATGTGTGGGTCTGTCCATGGTGGGGGGAGGTGGAGGAGAGGGGGGAGAATGGGGAGAGGGGAGGAGAGAGATGGGGAAGGGGTGAGGGGGGTTGTTGGGGATGAAGGTGGACAGGTGTGGAGGGAGTGAGTGACCAAGGGAGTGGTAACCCTACCTGAGGAAGAGGGCGCCCGTGGATGATCCCAGGATGAAGTCGGCCATCACCTCGCCGAACTCCCAGGGCACGCTGCGGATGCACCTCAGCACCGGGTTCCCTCGCTGTGGGCCAAAGTGTCTGTGGGTCCCAGGAACACTCTCCCCCCCACTGACCCTCCCTCCCCATTTCACACCTCCCCTTCCCTCCCCCCCTTCCTCCTTTCCCCTCCCCCACCCTCCTGTCCCCCCCTCACCCACTATACCCCTTTCCCTCACCTCCCCTTCCCCTCCTTTTCTCCCTCCCTCACACCAGATCCTCCCCTCGCTTCTCTCTCCTCCCTCTCTTCATTCCCCACCCTCTCTCCTCATCACCTCTTCCTGTCCCCTACCCTCTCTCCCCTCACCTGCCGGGGGCTGACGATGATGCCCCCCTGCCTCGTGGCTGCTCCTCTCTCCAGGGAACGCTCCCCCTCAACCTGTCCAGTTCCTTGGGCATCCGGGTCCGAGGGTGTGCCCAGTCCCTGCCCCCTCGGCTCCTCCTCCCCTCTCCTCAAGGACTCTGTCACCTGGGGTGGGATAGACACAGGATGTGGAGTGAGGAAGATTGACATGGTGGGTGCAGCGAATGTGGTGTGCATGGACTAATGCACTTCAGTGGATAGTCACACCCTCTGGTGAGGATAAATGTGTGGGATGTAGCGGATGCGGTGTACCCAGACTAATTCCCCATCCTCTCTCCCAGGAGAGGGTTCCCTCACACTCCTGATGAAGGATCGAGATGGCAGATGTGGTGTACATGGACTAACTCCACCTCATGCAAGGGGAGAGATTTCTCTCACGCTCCCTGCAGAGGATCGATGCGGCAGATGTGGTGTATGTGGTCTAACTCCACCTCTAGCGAGGGGAAGAGGGTTCCCTTACTCTCCTGGTGGAGGAACAATATGGCGGATGTGGTGTACATGGACTAACTCCACCTCTGGCAAGGGGGAGTGGGTTCCCTCCCACTTCCAGTTGAGGATCTAGGCGGCAGATGTAATGTTTGCTGATCCTGCCCTCAGAAACAGGTGCTATCTAGGGCTCTCATAATTTATTGTCTCCTCTCATCCTTCTACTCTCCAAAGAGCAAAATCCGATCTCTGTGAACTTTGCCTCATTTCCCAATCAGGTAATATCCTAGTGAATCTCCTCTGCCCCCTCTCCACGGCTTCCACATCCTTCCTGTAATGACGTGACCAGAACTGAACACAATACTCCAAGTGTTTTCTCACCAGAGATTTGTAGAGTTGTAACATGACCTCTACTCCTGAACTCAATCCCCCCATTAATGAAGCCCAGCATCCCTTAGGCCTTCTTAACTACCCTTTCAACCTTGAGGGATGTATGGATTTGGACCCCAAGGTCCTTCTGTTCAACCACACTCTTAAGTAACTGACCATTATCAACCTTCTGGTTTGTCCTTCCAAAATGCATCTCCTCACACTTATCGGGATTGAACTCCATCTACCACTTCTCCACCCAACTCTGCATCCCCTTCCATATCCTCTTGTGACATTCGACAACCTTAGTTTCCTCTGATCTTCTCCCCTTTCACCCTTAATGCATGTCCTCTGATTTGTATCTCACCCATCCTCAGTTGATAAAGCCAACATCAATATTTTTAAATAGCTCAATCAAATCTCCCCTCATTCCTCTACACTCCAGGGAATAAAGTCTCAACCTATTTAACCTTTCCCTGTAACTCAGTTCCTGAAGTCCGGGAAACATCCTAGTAAATCTTCTCTGCACTCTTTCTATCTCACTGATATCCTTCCTGTTCGGTGACCAAAACTGCATACAATACTCCAAATTCGGCCTCAAAAATGACTTATACAATTTTTCCATAACATCCCAACTCCTGTACTTAATACTTTGATTTATGAAGGCTAAAATCTCTCTTTACAACCCTGGCTACCTGTGACACCACTTTCAGGGAATTATGTATCTGCATTCCCAGATCCCTACTCAGTGCCCGGCCATTGACTGTCTATGTCCTTTCTTGGTTTGTTCTTCCAAAATGCAACACCTCACACTTGTCTGCATTAAATTCCATCTGCCATTTCCCAGCTGGTCCAGATTCCTCTGAAAGCTTTGAAAACTTCCCTCACTGTCCAAAATGCCTCCAATCTTAGTGTCATCTGCAAACTTGCTGACAACAAACAACAAAGGTCCCAGCACCAATCCCTGAAACACACCACTCATCACTGGGCTCCAGTCTGAAAAGCCACCATTCACCACTACTCTGTCTTCTCCCATCCAATTCACTGATTCACCCTGAATACTAAGTGTCTGAACCTTCCTGATGAACCTCCCATGTGTGACCTTGACAAAGGCCTGACTAAAGTCCACGTAGACAACCTCCACAGCCTTTCCTGGTAACTTCCTAAATGGGGGAGAAAATTGAAAATCCCCAGATGCAAAGGGACCTGGGAGTCCTCGTGCGGGACGGCCTGAAGGGGAACTTGCAGGTTGAGCCGGTGGTGAAGAAGGCAAATGCGATGCTGGTGTTCGTTTCAGGAGGAATAGATTACAAGGGCAAGGATGTGATGTGGAGGGCCCTGCTGAGCCCTCACTTGGAGTGTTGGGAGCAGTTTTGGGCTCCTCATTTCCGAAAGGATGTGCTGACATTGGAGAGGGTTCAGAGGAGGTTCATCAGGACGATTCTGGAAATGGAAGGAGCGTTTGATGGCCTGTGTTCACTGGAATTTAGGAGAATGAGAGGGAATCTCATTGACACATTTTGAACATTGAAAGGTGTGGACAGAGTCGATGTGGAAAGGTTGTTTCCAACGTGGGAGAGTCTGGGACAAGAGGGCACAACTTCCAGATTGAAGGGCGCCCGCTGAGAACTGAGACGTGGAGGAATTTCTTCAGCCGGAGGGCGTGGAATCCGTTGCCACGGGCGGTTGCGGAGGCCAGGTCCTTGGGTGGGTTCTTGAGTAGCATGAGAGGGTGTGGGGAGAAGGCCGGGCAGTGGGGCCGAGTGGGGAAATGGATCAGCTCGGGGCGGAGCAGACTCAATGGGCTGAACGGCTGCTGTTCTCCCCTGAAGACAAGGAAGGACTTGGTGACGTCAGGGCCCCAGGGTGACATCGGGGTCTCAGTGTGATGTCAGGGCCCCAGGTGACATCGGGATGATTGGGTGACGTCAGGACCCGGTGAGCTGGGTGGCATCAGCGGTTACCGCAGCGCTACGGGGAATCTGGGTCACGTGACGCAAGGCTTCGCGGTCCATGGTAACGTCACAAAAGCGGGTCGGTCGGCTGGTGGGCGACATCACCGGCGTGCGCAGGGGTGCACATGGCTCCTGGCGACGCGCTTCCCGCCCTGGGCGGCAGGAGACGGTGCGCACCGCGACCTGGCTGCCATTGCTCACCGGAAGTGACGCGATGCCACCTGGCGACGGTGGGCTCGACATGGCGTTTCCCTCCGACCTCCGAGTCCAGATGAGAGGGGGGGAAGGAGGAGGAGGAGGAAGCAAGACCGGATGTGACGACACAAGAAGGGGTGGGTTTTCCATGGGCAGGCGGAGTCACTGGGGGGCGGAGGGATGACAGCTAGCATGGGATCGCACGATTACGTCATCACGCTGAAAAGCGGCGGTTGAGGCGTGACGTCATCGCGCCGCAAGATGTCGAACGTGAACGTGAAGGACAAGGATGCGCTATTGCGGCTCAACTACTTGCAGCAGGTGACACTCTGACCCCTCTCCCCGTCCCTTGACCCCTCCCTGACTCCCTCTCCCCATCCCTTGACCCCTCCCTGACCCCTCACCCCGTCCCTTGATCCTACTTGACCCCTCACCCTTCTCTTTTCCGTCCCATGACCCCTACTTGACCCCTCACCCTTCTCTTTTCCCGTCTTGACCCCTCACCCTTCTCTTTTCCCGCCCCGACCCCTACTTGACCCCTCACCCTTCCACGACCCCCGACCCCTCTTCGTCCCTTGACCCCTCACCCTATCCCCTGATCTCTTGAACCAACCCCTCACCCCTTTCCCTGAATCCTCACCCCATTCTGACACCTCCTTGAGCCCACACCCTCCCCTAACCCCTCACCCCATCCCGATGTCTCACCCTGTCCCCTGACCTCTCACTCCCATCCACTTATCTCTCACCCCATCCCTTGACCCTTCGCCAAGGCCCCTAACTTCTCAACCCAAGTCCTCCCTGACCCCTCACTACTTCACCTGAACCCTCACCCCATCCCCTGACCTCTCCACTTCCTCCCTGACCCCTCCTCAGCCATTCTGACCACTTCTCTCTACCCCCCTTCCCCCCCCCCATCGCAGGCTGCCCACTGCATCCTGGCTGGGAACCCGGACAACACCGCCCTGGTCCGCTTCCTCCTCCACACCCAGCGCGGCATCTCCAAGCGGCTGGTGCTGCGTCAGTGAGTCCTCGTGGATGGGAGCAGAGGGAGGGAGGGGGAGGAAGGGGGGACATTGGAGAGCAGAGGGATGATGGAGGTGGACAGCAAAGGGGAGGGGTGGGGAGTGGAAGGAGGTAGACGGAGGGATGGGAAGAGGTGGGAGGTAGAGGGAGGGATGAAGAGCGGTGGTAGGGAGGGGCATGGAAGAAGGAGAGGAAGGAAGTTTTACAGAGTCATCAGGGGTAAGTTCTCTTTTACACAGAGAGTAGTAGGGGCCTGGAATGCCTTGTCGGGGTTAGTGGTGGAGGCTGGAACATTGGGGGCATTTAAGAGACTCTTAGACACATGAATGGAAGGAAAATAGAGGGTTACGGGGTAGGGAGAGGAGGGGGTATGTTATTGAGTGGGTGTGTATGGGTCAGCACAACCTCATATAGTCTGTACTGGGGTTGGATGTTCCATGTTGTGGGACAAACTCCTTCATTTAATGCCGCTGTAAATTACAGGGATCCCTCGGTGAAACGGACAGTTTGTAAAAAGTGTTCCTCACTCCTCGTGCCTGGGATCACAGCCAAAGTTCGCCAAAGACGTAAGAAACAATTCCCCTCCCCGCACCCATTCTAACTGCTCTCTGGGTCTCTCAGTCCCGGCCCCGGGGAGGGTGGGCCTGGATTATGGGCTCTGGTCCCAGAGTATATACATCTCCCCCTGACAGTGCAGCTCCCTCAATCCCTGCTGCAATCTCGGACAATTCTTTGTGCTTGATTCGACAGGGCGGATGCAGCAAGTGACTGTGGTGACCTGCCTGGCCTGTGGGATGAGCAAAAGGTTTCTGCGGCGACCTGATTACTGCCTGTGGGTTGACAGGGCCGAGGCTTTGCTGCCTGGTAAGGGTCGTGCCTGAGCCTGTTCTGGGGAGATGTGGGTGAGGATGTCTCTGGGACTGTCTGGGAGGGATTGGGGGAGAGGTGGGGGGGGAGTGAGAGAGGGGTGACAAAGTGGGGGGGGGGAGAGGGAAGGATAGGAGGGAGAGAGATGAAAGGGAAAGGGGGGAAATAGGGGAGAGAGATGAAAGGGGAAGGGGAGAGAGGGAGAAAGTGGGGGAGAGAAAGGTTATAGGGAGGGGGAGAGATAGAAGGAAAAGGTGGAAAGTGGGGGAGAGAGATGGGGAGGGTGAGGTGAAGTGGGGGAGAAAGGGGAGAGGGTTATATGGAGGAGGAGAGGTGGGAGAGAAGGTAGGGGAAGGGAAGAGAGGAGGAAGAGACTGTGGAAAGGGGGGAGGAGGTGGGGAGAGGGACACAAAGATGGAGAATGGACAGAGCAGTGGAATTAAAAAGTGACTGGGTGTCACCTGGACACCCCTATACCGTAGGTATCTCCCTCCCTCTCTTCCCACCCCTTCTTCCCCTCCCTTCACTCTCTTTCCTGCCCTACCCTGTCCATTGACCCCCCCCTCCAAGTACCACCACCTGCTCTTCCACTCCCTCCACCCTTCTCTCCTTCTTTCTCACTCTCTCCCACCTTCCCCCTCAATATCTTCCCCTTTCACTTCCCTCTCACTCCCCTCTCCTCATTTCCCCCATCCCCCCTCTCCTCTTTCCCCTTCTTCCCGACTCTCTCCCCTTCTCTATCCCCTCTATCACCTCTCTCCACCCTCTCCCCTCCACCTTCCCCCTCCTTCTCCCTTTCCCTCTGTCCCCCTCTCTCTCTCTCCACCCTTCCCCTTCTCCCCCCACCCTCTCTCCCCAACCCCCACCCTTCCCCTCTCTCCCCCACCCCTCTCTCCCCACCCCCGCCCCTCTCCCATTCCCAATCCCCGTGTATAACAACAGCGCTCCTGCCTATATTCCAGGTCAGAAGACAGATCAAGAATCCGCAGAGACACATGTGGATCCTGCAGTTGGTGAACCGAGCTCAGGAACTCTGGGGACAATCGAACCATCATCTCCGTCGGTCACACAGTGAGTGACCCCACCCTGAATAAACAGTGACTGTAAAATTCTGCAATCGCAGGACCTGGGGGCCAAGAGGGCAGTGGATGCGAGGGGGCTGCAGACACCAGGGGGAAGCGGAGGACCAGCGCTGGGCACCGGAAAACGGGGAGACCAACCCCCCCACCACCGTTTGAGAGGGAGAAGCAGAGGAAACTAATCTGCCGTGGACCAGCAAGGGGCTCAACACCTGAGGGCCCCACGTGGGCTGCCGGAGACCGGCTCATAACAGGGAGCTGAGGGCAAGAAGGGGGCCTTGGGCACTGTGGGGCTTCCTGACCACGCTGGAGGTTCAGATCTGCAGCTCAGGGTGGCGACAGATGACCAGGACCCTGTGCGGACCCTGTACAGCTGCTGAGGCTGTGGGAGTGCTGGAGGTGAATCCACAGGCACCTGGTGTTTCTAAAGGGACCTTTCTTTGCTTCTCTTTCTCTCGTACCGTAAGGGGTGCCGGGCAATGCTAACAGTGACTTTACGAGAGGCAGAAGGCAATTTCTTGCAAAATTACATTTCTGTTTTATTACAACACAATAAACCGCATCTGATCTGAATTATTCCGTCAAAACGCCACGGTCTTCAACCCTCAATCCCAGACTTAATTCTCGAACCTCGACCCCGTACATCGACCGCAAATCCTTATCCCCAATCCTCAATCAAAGCTCGTGACTCCAACTCAAAACCTTATTCCTCACCACAAGCCCTGAATCTGAATCTTGCCCCTAAACCCCACAGGGCTGGCTCCAAACCCTGTCTCCAATCCTCAATCCCTAACTGAATTCTCAAACACCCAGAACCTGGTCCCAAAAGTTTCCCACCTCCCCCCCCCCCCCCAATTCCCGGACCCTGAACCTCATAATTCTACCCAATCATGAATCCTCGACTTTAGTCAAAGAACACTCCAGCACAGGACAGGCCCTTCGGCCTTAAATGTTGTGCCAACCCATATATTCCTAAAAAAAGTACTAGACCCTCCCTACCCCATAACCCCTGTATTTTTCTTCCATCCATGTACCCGTATGCCTCCAATGTTCCAGCCTCCGCCATCATTCCCAGCAAGGCATTCCAGGCCCCCCACAACTCTCTGTGTAAAAAAAACTTACCCCTGAACTTCCCTCCCTTCACGTTGTACAGATAGCTTCTGGTGTTAGCTGATCCTCCCCTGGGAAATAGGCGCTGGCCGTCCACCCTATCTCTGCCTCTCATAATCTTGTTGACCTCTATCAAGTTTCCTCTCATCCTTCTACGCTCCAAAGAGAAAACACCCAGCTCTGCGAACCTTGGCCATAAGATTTGTTTCCCAATCCAGGCAACGTCCTGGTCAATCTCCTCTGTCCCCTCTCCATGGCTACCACATCCTTCCTGTAATGAGGTGGCCAGAACTGAACACAATCCTCCAAGTGGGGTATCACCAAAGAATTTGTAAAGTTGCAACATGACCTCTCTACTCCTGAATTCAATCCCCCCATTAATGAAGCTCAGCATCCCATAGGCCTTATTAACTGTCTTATCAGCCGACGCGGCAGCCTTGAGGGATATAGGGATCTTGTCCCCCAAGGTCCCTCTGTTCATCTACACTCTTAAATAACCGACCATGAACCCTGGACTCAGCCTTCTGGTTAGACCTTCTAAAATGCATCGCCTCTCATTGATCCAGATTGAACTCCGCCCAACTCTGCATCCTGTCTGTATCCTCCTGTAACGTACGATAACCTCATCCAAGACTGAATCCCTACTCCTGAATCATAACGATTCTCCTGAAACCCCACAGCTCCCACCCAAGATAGAATCTTCCACCTTCAATCGCCTTCTCGAACCTCAGCCCCGTGCATCGAACACCAAACCTTATCCCCAATCCTGAATCTTAACTCGAAACCCCGTGACTCCAACCCAAAACCCACAAACCCCAAACCTTAAATTTGCCCCTAAACCCCACAGTGTACCTTCAATCCTCAATCCCAGAATTAATTCTAAATCCTACCCCAGCCAAAACGTTCTACCCAATCCTAGACCTCAATCCTAACCCTAAACCCGTAATTCTCACCAAAAGATGTGGAAGCTGTGGAGAGGGGGCAGAGGAGATTGGCCAGGATGTTGCCTGGATTGGGAAACAAGTCTCATGAGGCAAGGTTTGCAGAGCTGGGACTTTTAGAGGTGTAGAAGACTGAGAGGAGACTTGATAGAGGTTTACAAGATTATGAGAGGCAGAGATAGGGGGGACAGCCAGCTCCCGTTTCCCAGGGCGGGACCAGCAAACACATATATAGGTTGGTATAACATTGAGGGCCGAAAGGTCTTACTGAACTGTAGTCAAGTTTATTGTATGAGCCAATGAAACAACGTTCTCTGGTCTTCGGCGCAAAATACACAGACATGCAGCCAGATGTCACGCATGTACAGACAAACAATACACAGACGGAGCAAGTTTTTTTTGCCCTTAAAAATAAATATTGTTTCGTGAATACGAGAGTCTTGGAGGGTTCGTGTGAGAAGCTCCTTTGGTCGTTCAGCATCCTCGCTGCCCATGGGAAAAAGCTGTTCCTCAGCCTGGTGGTGCTGGCTCTGATCCTCCTGTATCTCTGCCTCGATGGGAAGCGGTTGAAAGATGCGGGGGCTGAAGGGGTTCACAGCAACTTTGCGCGCCCTCTTCAGACAAGTGATCTCGGTCGATCACGTCCATGGGAGGGAGAGGGAAGGAGACTCCCGTGATGATCTCTGCCGCTCTTGCGGCCCTGCGGACTGACCGCCGATCCATTTCTCTGCAGTGACTGTGCCGCATGGTGATGCAGCCGGCCAGGATGCTCTCAATAGAGCTCCTGTAGAAGGTGGATATGATGGTGGCCGGTAGCCTTTCCCGCTTCAGTCTTCTCATGACGTGCACAGATGTTGAGAGTCCATGATCGGTCACTAGTTCAGTGAACTCCAAGGAACTTGGTTTTAATGATCCATGTTCTCCGTCAAACCCTAAACCCAATTCCTCCAACTCAATCCTGAATCCTGGACCTCAAAACAACGGTGTAGTGGTTAGCGCAATTCTTTCACATCACCAGCGATGTGGGGAGGGGGTGCGGGTGGGGGAGAGGGAATAGGGAGGGGGTAGGGAAAGAAGGGTTGGGAAGGAAGGGTAAAAACAGACAGACACACACACACACACACACACACTGACAACACATAGACACAGAACACAACATACTGACACACACATAGACAACACAGGTACAGAACACACAGACAACGCGCGCACACACAGACATCGCACAGACACACACACAAAGCACACACACAAACAACGCACAGACACAGAACACACAGACAACCCACAGACACAAAACACACACACACACCAGTAGACATGATAGTCGGTCACACAGAACTGGAAACGGAGATGGGGGCTTCCTGAGTTACACACGTATCAGATTTAACTGTTCTACAATCTACGTTCCCTCTGCCACATGCCGATAATGACCTCTGAACTCCCAGCGCAGCGGGAGAGAGGGAGGGGTGGAGAGAGAAAGATAGGGGGGGAGAGCGCAGAGAGAGGGGGGAGGGGAGGAGGTGGGGAAAGAAGGGAGATTGTGGGGAAGAAAGTAAAAACGGACACACAGTCATACACAAACGCAGTCACATACTAATACAGTCACATACGCACAGAGATACAGTCACACACACCAGTAGACATGATAGTCGGTCACACACAACTGGAAACGGAGATGGGGGCTTCCTGAGTTACACACGGATCAGATTTAACTGTTCTACAATCTGTGTTCCCTCTGCCACATGCCTATAATGACCTCTTGAACTCCCAGCGCAGCAGGGGAGGGATGTGTGGAGAGGTGGGTAGAGGGGGAGAGAGAGGAAGAGAAAGGGGAGGGGGGAGAGAGGAGAGGGTAGAGAGAGAGAAAAAGGCAGAGAGGGGAAGAGGAGGAGAGAGGGACGGGAGAGCCAAGGTGGACGAACAGCCTTCACCACCCCGTCCCATCAGAGACTTACGGTGCACAGAGTGAATCTGTCGACAAGGCCATGGGGAGATGTATACACTCCAGGCCTGGGATCTATAATCCAGATCCTTACTCCCTGGGACAAGGATATCAGACCCAGCTTGCTTTCAAATAGTGTGAAGTTGTAACCAAAGAGATGAGAGCTTCATGAGTTACACACGGATCAGATTTAACTGTTCCATAATATGTGTACCCTCAGCCACATGCCGATAATGACCTCTGAACTCCCAGCACAGCGGGGGAGAGAGGGAGAGGAAAGGAGGGGGAGAGCGTGGAGAGAGACAGGGTGAGAGGCAGAGGAGGAGAGAGGGGGGTGAGAGAAAAAGGGGAGAATAGAGGGGGGGGTGAGGGGACAAGGGAGAGAGGGGAAAGAAGAGGGAGAGAGTGGGAAAGGGGTAGAGACGGCGGTGAGAGCTGGAGAGAGTGTGGAGTGGGAGACGGGAAGAGATGGGTGGAGATGAGGAGAGGTGAGAGATGGAGAGGGGAGGAGTGAGAGGGGGTGAGGGAGAAAGTGGAGAATAGAGATAGAGTGGAAAGTAGAGGGCAAGGGAGGAGGGAGGGGAGGGGGAGATGGGAGAGAGTGGGAAAGGGGAGGGGAAGAAGAGGGAGGGGGAGAGAGAGGGGGAAAGAGATTGGGAGAGAGATGTGGGGAGAGAGGGAAAGCAGTGGAGGAGGGAGCCTGGGTCACTCATCCCTGATCCCTCTCTGATCTCCACAGCCTGTGGTCAGAAGATCTGAGCCTTCCTTCACAGGATTATCAATGACAAACACCATTCGCTCGCTAATTGCTCAAATGATCCTCCAAGCCAAATCTGTCCTGCGCGAGGTTTATTACCAAGTTAAAATCAACACACAAGAAAATAATCTGCTCCTTTGTCATAATCTGGAAGGTTAGTATCTCTTCAGAGGACAGAATGCACTCCCTCGCATTGTTCTGGGTCACGGTGTAGAGTGGGGAATGTCGTAGAACAGAGAGACCTCAGGGCATGGGGACAGACACGGTGAATGGTGGGGAGTGTTGTAGAACAGAGAGACCTCAGGGTCCGGGGACCGACTCAGTGAACGATGGGGAGTGTTGTAGAACAGAGAGACCTCAGGGTACGGGGACCAACACGGTGAGCAGTTCACCTGAAAGGCTGAATCTTCCTGGTTGGCCTCAGGACCCGACCAAGCCAAGTTTGGGGGAACCTACCCCCTCCTCCACTCTGGGCTGGGACCCTTCACCAACCCCCTCAAGCCAGGGCTGCTTCAGGTACCCCAGCACGGCCTTGACCATGGATCTGTCCTCTGGCCGGATGGCCAGCAGGCCCCGGAGCATGGACCGGGCTGCCGGAGCAAGGCGAGCCCAGCCCAAGGGTGGAGGCCTATCCTCGGGACCTTCCTGCCAGGCCATGAAGGCCCTGTACAGGCGGTCAGTGGGGCCCGCGTTCTCCCAGGGGAATTGGCCAGTCAGCAGGCCATAGATCAGCACGCCCAGGGCCCAGGCGTCCTCGGGACATCCCACCCGGGGCTCCTGCCCGCTGAGTTCAGGCGGCGAGGAGGGCCGCAGATCAGACTCACAGCGTGGGCCCAGGGCCAGGCCCGCTGGGCGGGCCAGGCCAAAGTCAGCCAGCTTGACCCGCCGGCACTCAGCATCAAACAGGAGTACGTTGTCCGGCTTCACATCGCGGTGCACCAGGCCCCGGCTGTGAAGGTGGTCCAGAGCCAGGCTCAGCTGCAAGGAGCAGCGCTTGGCTGCCGGCTCTGGGATCCCCTCCTAGAGAGATGAGCGAAGGGGCGGAGAGAGGATGGGGAGGGGGAGAGAAAGGGGTGAGAGCAGTGGAAGAGGGGTGATGGGAGAGAGAGGGGGGAGAAGTGGAGAGAGTGGGCGAGAGAGAGAGGAGAGAAGAGGAAGAAAGCCATCAGCTCAGGTCCTCGATCAAAGTGCCTGCTCTGTGTGGTCACTGAGGGGGATCGACCCAGAATCTCAAACCCTCCCTTTTCAATCCCCTCCATCATTTATCCTCATCCCCCTCTCTCTCCCCCTCTCGCCCTCCCTTTCCCATTCCCTTCTTTCTCCTCCCCTCTCCCCACCCTCTCCCTCTCCCCACCCTCCCCCTCTCACCCTCGCTCCCCCCACCCTCTCTTCCCATGTCTCCTCTCACCCTCTCCCCCTCCCCACCATCTCTCCCCCTCACTCTCCCTACCCACTCTCCCCCTCACTCTCTCCACCCTCTTCCTCTCTCCCCCTCTCTCCATACCTCTCTCCCTGACTCTCCCCACCCTCTCTCCCCCCTCTCCTCACCCTCTCTCCCCTTTTCTCCCCATCTCTGCCCCCCCTCTCCCCCTTTTGCCCTCTCTCCCCCCACCCTCTCTCTACTCTCTCCCCCTGCCCCCCACAACCTACCATGGGCCTGATGAGATCGAAGAGGTCTCCAATGGGAGCGTACTCCTGAAGGAAGGCATAGTATCCCTGAGACTCGAAGGCGATACCCAAGGCAGTGCTGATAAAAGGGTGGGGGGAGAGAAACAGGCCCACACTGTACTCCCTCAGGAAACAGCGCACCCTTGTTGTCCTCTTGTCCATCAGTTTCAGGGCCATCAGGGTACCTGTGGGTGGAGAGCGGGGTCAGTTAAAGCCCATCTACCCTGTGCTGGAATCTGCTGGTGTCTACTGGATTGTGAGAACTCCTACTGCTAGAGTCTGGGAGCTCCTACTGGTGTCTGGTGGACTGTGGGAGATCTTACATGTCCGCTGGACTGTGGGAGCTCCTACTGGTGTCTGGTGGACTGTGGAATCTCCTACTGGTGTCTTGAGGACTGTGGGACCTCCTACATGGGGACTGTGGGAGTTCCTACTGGTGTTTGGTGGACTGTGAGAGCTCCTACTGTTGTCTGGTGGACAGTGGGAGCTCCTACTGGTGTCTGGTGGACTGTGGGACCTCCTAGATGTGGACTGTGGGAGTTCCTACTGGTGTCTTGAGGACTGTGGGACCTCCTACATGGGGACTGTGGGAGTTCCTACTGGTGTTTGGTGGACTGTGGGAGCTCCTACTGGTTGCCTGGTCTGTGGGAAATCCTACTGGTGTCTGGTGGACTTTATTGGGTTCCCCTGGGCTCTGCTGGTGTCTGCTCTCCTACAGGAACTCCTACTGGTGTCTGTTGGACCATCGAGCTTCTTAAGGTCTCTGCTGGACTGTGGGAGCTCTTTCCAGTCTCTGCTGGTATTTTCTGGATTAAAGTGGACTCTGGGAACCTACTTGTCTATGCTGGACTGTGGGAGCTCCTGCTTGTCTCTTCTGGTCTTTACTGGGTTATCCTGGGCTTTGAGAACTTCTACTGGTCTGTGATGGACTGTAGGCACCACTATCAGTGTCTGCTGGACTGTAGAGCTCTTACTTGTCTTTTCTGGGTTATCTTGGGCTTTGGGAATTTCTACTCATCTCTGCTGCACTGTCCAAACCCATACGGATCTCTGCCGGATTGTGAAGGCACCTGCCTGCCTCTGTTGGTCTTTACTGGGATATCCTGGGCTCTGGGAGCTCCAACTGGTCTCTGCTGGACTGTGGCAGCTTCTGCTCATCTCTGATGGTTCCTGCTGGACTGGGAGGGATCCTAATGTTCTCTGCTGGACTGGCAGAGATCTGATGGTCTATTCTGGTCTTGAAGGGATCCATGGTCTCTCCTGGACTGGGAGATCCTGATGGTCTCTATTGGACTGGGAGATCCTGGTGGTCTCTGCTGGGCTGGCAGAGATCCTGATGGGCACTGCTCCCCTTGACGAGCTGCCTCACCTATTTCATCAGCCGTGGTTCCCTTTTCCTACCATCTTTTCCCTGACCCAGTGGGACAACCCTATCCTGAACCCAGCCTGAATGGTCCCTGAATGGCCTCCACTTCTGTGCTTTCACCCATGAATATCCTATTTACTCTCACTAGTTCCTGCCTCGTCCCATTGTAATTAGCCCTTCCCCAATTAAACACTTACCCATTTTGTCTGCTTTGATCCTTACTCAACACGATGCTAAAGCTCAGGGAGTAGCGGTCATTCTCACCAAAATGTTCCCCCACCAAGAGAGAGGTCCTCCACCTGACCAGGGTTCTTTCCCCAGAACCAAATCCTGATGTGGCCTCTCCTCTCACCGGCTGGTCCACACATGATGTCAGGGATCCTTCTTGGACAAACCAGACAAATTCAGCCCCATCTATGCCTCTTGCAGTCTTGGAGCCAGTCAATATTAGGGAAGTTGAAATCACCCATAACTACAACCTCCAAACCACAATCAGTGACGATTGTTAAGAACTTCTCCTCCACAATCTCCATCAGTACCACTGCATCACAGGGCTGTGTTCTTAGCTCCCTGCTCTATTCACTCTATACCTACAACTGTGTAGCTCGGGGCGACAATAACACCATCTACTAATTTGCCGGCAATACCATGGTAGTGAGTTATGTAAAGGAAGGGGATGAGTCACCATACAGGAGGTAGATGGAACACTTGGCTGAATGGTGCACCAACAACAACCTCGCACTCAATGACACCAACACCAAAGAGCTGATGGTTGACTTCAGGAAAGGAAAGCCAGAGGTGAATGATCCAGTGATCACTGGGGGATCAGAGGTGGGGTGGGGAAGCACATTTAGGTTTCACAAGAGTCACCATCTTGGAGGATCTTTCTTGGACCCAACACACAATGGCATCATGAAGAAAGCACGTCACTGCCTTGACTTCCTCGGGAGTTTGCGGAGGTTTGGTTTGACACTGGACCCCTGGCAAATTTCTTCAGAGGGATGGTGGAAAGTGTGCTGACCGGGTACATCATGGTCTGGTGTGGGAACACCAATACCTCTGAGTGTAAATCCCTGCTAACAGGTAGTGGACACAGCTCAGGACATCACAGGCAAAACTCTCCCCACCATCGAGAACATCTGGGAACCCAATAAAGACAAGTCAGAGAGCAGCAGTGATCATCAAGGACATCCACCACCCAGCACACGCTCTGTTTTCACTGCTGCCATCAGGAAAGAGATTGAGGGGCCATGAGACTTGTCCCACCAGGTTCAAGAACAGCAGCTACCTCTCCACCATCAGACTCCTCAACAACAGACTCAATCAGGGACTCATTTAAGGACTCTGATGTGCACTTGATTGAATTTCTTTTTGCTCTCCCTCTATTGCATAGTTTGTTTACATTTGTTACCTGTTTGCAGTTCTTTTGATTCACAGTGTCCAGTTTATTTTTTGCATGGCCAATTAGTGGTGATTCTGTAGGTAGTGTCATGTACGTGCTCTGACAGTAAATATACAATCTGTATTTCCTTCATCATCCCAAAATCTGCCTGCTTATCTATTCCTCAGTGTACCAATGACAATTTGTGGGCCTAAAGGTGACTCCCAGCACAGTGACAGCTCCCTTCCCATTTCTGACATCCACCCCCAAAGTGGACACTACCTCCACAACATCTTCCCTTTCCACTATCCCTGCCCTGTAATGCAGTAATCCCTGAACCCCCCATCCCACCCCATCCTATCTCCCACCCAAATAAGCTCCCCTTAAAGGAGCCGACGGTGGCTTCCTTTAAAAATCCTGCGGCCATGGCGTCTGGCCACTGAGGTGGGGGGGAGGGTTTTGCCCGTGTTCGCCAGTGGCCTCGAGGGGTTTGCAGATTCCAGGTGAAGTGGAGGACTGGTGCAGGGCACCAAAAAACAGGAAGACCACACTCTTCCCCCCCCCCCACTCCCACCCCCGTCTAAAGAGAAGCGGAGGAGATGATCCCATGGGGTGGTGAGCAGGGCGGCAGGTCAGCGAGGGGCTGTGCAGATGATGGAAGGACACAATGGCAGTGGCTGCTGGCAACTTGAGGCTGCAGTCAAGGGATTCACGCCGGGCCGCAGGGGGTAATGTGTATCAGAACTGGGATGCGATCATCAGAGGTTCAGATCTGAAGCCGATGGATCAAACAGGACCCTGAGTTGCTGTGGGGGCTGTGGAAGTGCTGGAGGTGAATCTACAGGCACTCAGTGACTCAGGGGAGGATGGGGGAACCCTCTCTAGCTTCCCTCTCTCTCTCTCTGGTGGTAAGAGGCGCTTCAAGCAATTTTTGCTGATGGTGAATCCTATCCCTTTTAAAACCCCTTAAACCCCAATATCTGCATCAGCCAATCCTGCCCTTCTGTCATGGTCTCCATAATGGCCACTTCGATGGTGGAACCCCATTGGTCAGTGATGGGACCTCATTGGTCAAAGGTGGAACATCATTGGTCAGTGTTACCTCATTGGTCAGTACTAGGGACTCCATTGGTCAGTAATGTGACAGTGGCAGGGCCTCATTAGTCAGTGGTGGGACCTCATTGGTCAGCTGGGATCCCATTGGCCAGTGGTGGGACTCCATTGGTCAGTGAAGGGACCTCATTAGTCGGTGGTGGGATTTCTTTGGTCAGTAGTTAGACACCATTGATCAGGGGTGACCCATAGACAATGGTGATCCAGGTGGGCGAGCGGCAGGATTGTATTGTCCGGTTGAGGGAGCTCACCTTGCACCCGGTGCCTGACCAGTTGGACACTGCCATAGGTGCCACGCCCAAGCTCTCGGATCGTCTCGTAGTGCTCGCTGACCTCCATTTTGGTCAGGGCCTGGCCCAGGAGAGACATCAGCTCCTCAATAAAGACCTCGGGACCCAGGGTCTCTGATGGATCCATGTCAGGCTGGAGGGTGGGGGAAGGGAGGGAGAGGGAGGGGAGGTCAGACCAGTCATCTGGGTGATGTCTCCCCAGAACTTCTCCAAATCTCTTATCCCACTAGATCTTCCCCAATCCTAGATCTTCCCCAATCTACAACCTAATTTTCCCCACTCCCCATCCCAGATATTCCCCATCCCAGATCTTCCTCACTCACCTGTCCCAGGTCTTCCCACTCCCCATCCCAGACCTTCCCCATCCTGACCCAGATCATCCCCACTCCCCTGTCCCAGATCTTCCCCACTCTCCCATCCCAGATCTTCCCCACTCCCCCGGCCAAAATCTTGCTCACTCCCCATCCCAGATCTTCCCCACTTCCCCATCCCAGATCTTCCCCACTCTCCCATCCCAGATCTTCCTCACTCCCTATCCCAGATCTTCCCCACTCCCATCCCAGATATTCCCCACTCCCCATCCCAGGACTTCCTCACTCCCCTGTCCCAGATCTTCCCCAATCTGACCCAGATCTTCCCCATCTCCTGTCCCAGATCTTCCCCACTCCCCCGGCCAAGATCTTCCCCACTCCCCAACCCAGATCTTCCCCATTCCTCCATCCCAGATTTTCTCCAAATCACCATTCCCATCAGATCTTCCCCACCCACATCCCAGAAATCCCCCCAGCCCAGATCTTAACCCCGCCCCATCCCATCAGATGTTCCCCACCCCCAGTCTCAGACTATTCCCACCCCTGCAGCCCCAGAGCTTCCCTGCTCTGTACAATCCTCAACACCCTCCACCCCAGTAGATGTTCCTCTTAACCCTGCCACACCCCCAAAATCTCTCCCCACTCTCACTCCCTTCCTCTCTCCATCTCTCTACTCCCTCTTTTTCTCTCCATCTTTCGTCCCCTCCCCCTCTCTCCCTTTTCCCTTCTCACTCATTCTCCGTACCCCCTTTTCCCTCTCCCTCTTACCTATCCCTTCCTCTCTCCCTCCCCCTCCCCATTTGCCCCTCACTCTCCCTCCCTGTCTCTCTGCTCTCCTCCCCTTTCTCTTACTTCGTTTCATTCTTCCTTTCACCCTCTCTCTCACCCCTTCTCTTGCCATCTCACTTTCAATTTCTCCGTCTCCCCTCTCCTTTCTCTCTCCCCCTCCCTTGCTCCCCCCTACTCCCCAAACCTCTGCTTCTCCCCACTCACCTTCTCTTGGGTTATGTCTGGAACAACAGAGTTGAGCCTATTTATAAATGTGCGTTTGAAATGGCTGTCAGTGAATCCCACAGGGAGCAAGGGAGGGGGAGAGAGAGGTAGAGGGACATGGAATGGGGAGAGCGAGAGAGAGAGAGAGAGAGAGAGGGGGGAGGGGAGGGGGAGTTGGGAAGTCAGAAGAGAGGGTAGAGAGGGACTGGGAAGAGGGGGGAGGGTTGTGAGTAAGGTGAAGGGGAGAGGGAGGGGTGGAGAGAGGGTGAGGGGGAAGAGAGATGGGGGGAGGTTCAGAAGGGGAAGAGGATGGAGGAGAATGGTAAAAAGGGAGGGGGACAAAGGGGTGGGGAGGAAAAGAGAGCAGTGAGAGAGGTGGGAGAGGAGGAGAGAAGGGGCAAGGAGGAGAGGGGGACAGGAGGAGAAAGGGGGTAAGGGGGAGAGAGAGAGGGGCAAGGGAGGAGAGATAGGGGAAGACAGAGAGAGGAGAGAGAGGGGGAAAGAGGGGAGAGAGGTGGACAAGGGGGGGACCACCGTTTGTTGCCTCTTGCACCAACCACATCAGGGAAGGTGGGCATGGATTATGGGTCCTGGTCCCGGAATATATAATCTCCCCCTAACAGTGCGGCTCCCTCAGTCCCAGCCCCGGGGAGTGTGGGCCTGGATTATGGGCCCTGTGCCTGGAGTATATACATCTCCCTGACAGTGCAGCTCCCTCAGTCCCAGCCCTGGGGAGGGTGGGCATGATTATGGGTCCCGGTACCGGAGTATATACATCTCCCCCCAACATTGCGGCTGCCTCAGTCCCAGCCCCGGGGAGGGTGGGCCTGGACTATGGGACCCAGTCCTGGAGTATATACATCGCCCCCCCCCCGACATCGCGGCTCCCTCAGTCCTGGCCCTGGGGAGGGTGGGCCTGGATTATGGGCCTCTGTCCTGAAGTGTATACATCTGCCTCCTGACTGTAAACACTTCCTGCCTCTTTATGGCTTGGCCCGTGAAGAGGTTATTGAGACGGTGTGATTTTTATTTTCCAGTCCGGCCTTTGGCTGACACCCCGGGTTATGGCGTTCCAGAGATGGTGTGAAATTCTTGGACGTTGGGAGAATATTTCCTAGGTCTTTGATGCTGACCAGCATGGATCTGTCTCTCAGCAACGGACCCAATGTTTGTAAATGTTGGCATCTCTCTCGTTTCCCCTCCTCTCCCTTTCACTCCTCCATCTCCTCCTCTCACCCCCCACTCCCCTCTCCCCATCTTTCTCCCCTTTCTCTGCCTGATCTTTCCCCCTCTCCCTCCCCTCTGTCCCCCTCACTGCCCTATTTCCCCCTTCCCCTCCCTCCCCTCTCCCCATCTCTTTCTCCCCTCTCCCCCTCCCCTTTTATCTCCCCATCTCTCTCCCCTCTCCCTCTTCCCATCTCTCCCTCTCTCCCCATCTTTCTCCCCTCTTCCCCATCTCCCCCTCTCCCCTCCCTACCTCTCTCTCCTCTCCCCATCTCTCTCCCCCCTTTTCCCTCTCCCCATCTCTCTCCTCCCCTTTTTTCCTCCCTCCTTTAGCCCCCGATATTGTGCCGACCAACATATTCCTACCAGAAAGAAACTGAACCCCTCCTACAGGTAGTGCCCAACTTACAACCCATGCCATTCATGAGTATCCAAAATTTTTCAAAAAGTAACGTTTGCGTGTGCGGTCAATGGTGACTGTCTCTCAGTTGCCCTTTGGTAAGTGCGCCAAGCTCGACAAAGAAGACGGTCTCTATAATTTTAAAGGACAAAGAAAAAATATGGAAAGCAATAAAAGTTCGGCCAAGTATGAAGCCCATGCTAGTACGACATAACAACTTCTACATGTCCTGCTAACATACGTCCAATTTGCGTCCATTTCAAGATACGTCCAGTCAGATTTCAGATTTATTGTCAGAGTATGTACATGACATCACGTACAACCCTGAGATTCCTTTATCTTGCTCATTCCCACTAATTAGTAGTGCAAAAAATAAACTGTACACAGCGTAAACACATAAACAAACAAAGAACTGTAAACAGATAACAAATGTAAAGAAATTGACTGTGCAATACAGAGAGAACAAAGAAAATCAATAAAATGCACAAGTCAAGAGTCCTTAAACAACTTTGCACTCAATGTCACCAAAACCAAGGAGCTGATGGTTAACTTCAGGAAGGGAAAGCCGGAGGTGAACGATCCAGTGATCATTGGGGGAATCAGAGGTGGGAGGGTGAACACATTTAGGTTCTTGGGAGTCACCATCTCAGAGAGTCTTTCCTGGACCCAACACACTATAAGTATCATGAAGAAAGCACGTCAGTGCCGCGCCTTTTGTGGAGGTTTGGTTTGACACCGGAACCCCTGGCGAATTTCTACAGAGGGATGGTGGAAAGTGTACTGACCGGGTACATCATGGTCTGGTGTGGAAACACCAATACCCCTGAATGTAAAGCCCTCCAAAAAGTAGTGGAGGCAGCCCGGGACATCACAGGCAAAACCCTTCCCACTATCAAAAGCACCTACGGGGAATGCTGCCGTTGGAGAACTGAACCCTCACCACCCAGCACTTGCTGTGTTCTCTCTGCTGCCATCAGAGAAAGAGGTCAAGGGGCCACAAGACTCACACCACCGGGTTCAGGAACAGTGGGGTTTCCACACATAGTCATACTATAAGAAAAGCAGTTAAACCGCCATTACACTCAATGACAAACTCAATCAGAGACCCATTTAAGGACTCTAACAGGTGCACTTTGTTGATTTTCTTTGCTCTCTCTGTATTGCACACAGTTTGTTTACATTTGTTACCTGTTTACATGTTTTATGCTGAGTCTTTTTTTTGCATGACTCATTAGTGATAATTCTGTCCCACCCGTGGGAAAAAGGAATGTGATGCCATGTATGTATTCTGACAATAAATCTGAAATCCGGAGTCCGTTAGAACCCCCCGCCTCCCTCCTGTTCATCTTCCCCCGCTTTGTCTGTCTCTCTCTCTTGTTCCCTTTGTCTCACAGAGCCAAAATCATTCTCACCTCTCCTCTTATCACATCCAATTAACACTCTTTGTTGGTCTGGACTCTTCCCCAGCAGTCTTTATTCCAATGCCTTCCTGTACATTGTTTCTCCCTTGACGAAGGGCTGAGGTCCAAAATGTCAGTAATATATCTTTACCTCCCATAGGTGCTTGCTGCACCATCTGAGTTTCTCCAGCACTTCATAATCTCAAAGACGAAGGCTGCGGTGTGCCGCGCATGCGTTACCTTCCTGCAGGGTAGTGAGACTTGGACCACCTACACCAAGATGGAAAAGAATCTCAACAGTCTTCACCCGCCCGGCCTTCGCCACATCCTCGGCATCACCTGGAGAGACAAAAGTCCAAAATTCTCTCCCCCGGTGGATTTTCTAGTAGGGACACCCCTCCCCCCCCCCACCCCCAGCTTGGCGAGCGCGACATGAAAGCCTTAAAAATCAACACAAAATGGTGTGACGTCGCAGAGGACCATGAGGGACTCTTCATCCACACCTGAAGCAAGATGAGAGAGTGATCATGAGTCAGTTTGAGGAGAGGAGAGCCAAGCAAACAATTCAATGATGCCCTACATATTCAGCAAGCGTGGCAGATCCTACCTTTCCAGGATCAATCGGCCTCCATAGTCAGTCGATGCTACTAAACAAACCACTGACTACCAGAGGCGCAGTACCCAGGTCGACTGCGACTGGTGGAGGCTGAGAAAGAAATCTCAAGTCTCCTCTCATCCTTCTACGCTCCAAAGAGAAAAGACCCAGCTCTGCCAACCTTGCCTCATAAAGACTTGTTTCCCAATCCAGACAACATCCTGGTGAATCTCCTCTGCCCCCTCTCAACACCGTCCATATCCTTCTTCCAATGAGGTGACCAGAACTGAACCCAATACTCCCAAGTGGGGTCTCACCATGGATTTGTATGGTAGCAGCACGGCCTCTCGACTTCTGACTCAATCCCCCTATTAATGAAGCCCAGCATCCATAGGTCTTGTGAACTACTCTGTCAACCTGTGTGGCAACCTTGAAGGATGGATGGATGGGGGGGCGTGGCAAGATGGCGTAAGGAACAGACGTGCCTTCCAGTCCTCTCCTGACTCTTTGTTATTGTTTTGTCTATAAGTGCCCGTTAAAACTTTTTAAAAGTTTAGAAATAGTTAGAGGTGTTGAATTAGTTTCTAATGGTATAACTGCTGAAAAGAAGTAAAAAAAAAACGGCAACAGATTGTTAAGAAACTGCATTTCCCGAAGTTATCTGAGCCTACCTGTTTACAAGAAGCCAGGACTCAGCGTGGAAAGGATCCAGGAAGAGAGGTACAAGATTCAGCAACGGAGCTCCGCTCTTTATCGGCAGGGCTCTTAAAAGATGGCGCCCGGCAGCCCTTAGAATAAAGGGCTGCCCAGGTGTGTGCGCGTGAATCAACGCCCGCTGTGAGCGCTGTCAGTGAATCTTTGACAGCTAGAACAGCTGGGACGCTGCCAGCTGAAGACCCGTCTTTGAAAAGACGCTTACCGATTGATGTAGCGGTGGTGCTGCAAAATGCACCTCCAGTAATGAAGACTTCAACAGACATCGATGTAATGAAGGCATTTGATATAATATGGGTTAAGGATAACCCTGGCCATCAGCCTCCAGATACTGCTGAGGAGGTTGTGGCAGGGGTTTCCACACATAGTCATACTATAAGAAAAGCAGTTAAACCAAAGGAAATAGAAGACCCTTTTGCTATACAGAAACTGCAAGATCCTACTGTGCCTGAATCTATTCCAGTAGATATGCTTATTAAGAATCTTGAATCTAAGTTATCCTCTACAATAAAAGAAATAGGTAAGGCTTTAGTTCAGGTTAATACAAAGCTTAATACTTTGGTGGATATTAATACTCAACAGATGGTTGATTATGGAGCTTTTAAGCTTGAAACGAGTGAAAGACTTGATGGTTGTGATCAAGGCAAAGTTGAGGTACGAGACCAAATACAAGATGTAAATAAAACAATTGAAATTTTACAAATTCAGAATAAAAATTTGCTGAAAAAGGTTGATTATTTGGAGAATCAATCTAGACAGAATAATATAAAAATTGTTGGTTTGCCAGAACATATGGAAGGATCAGATCCAAGAAAATTCTTCACTGAATGGATTCCACAAGTGTTAGGACAAGATAAGTTTCCGGAAGGCATCATATTGGAATGTGCTCATAGAGCTTTGAGAAGAAAGCCTTTTCCAGGACAAAATCCAAGACCTGTTTTGGTTCGTTGTTTAAATTATTATGATAGAGAGACAATTTTGCGTGTGGCTATAAGAAATGCACAACAAAGAGGATCTCCCCTGATGGTTCAGAACAATCGTGTTTTTTCTATCCGGATTTGAGTCAAGAAGTTATGTCTCAACGACGTGAATTTAATCCTGTGAAAGAAGTGTTGTGGAAAAAAGGATATAAAGCAACATCCTGCAGTATTGAAGATTTTTCAAGATGGTTATCACCAAAATTTTTTTATAATCCTAAGGAAGCTATGGATTTTGCTCAATTACTGCCAATTACGCAATTTCAGGAACGACGTAGTCCACCACGGTCTCCAAGAAGAGTGGAGACGCAAGATGGGAACCGAATTCCAAGAAGAAATGGAAGCAATGGTGGTCGGAGTGACAAAGTTGATTAAAAAAAAAATTCTGAGAAGATTTCAGATAATGATGATAGTTTAATGTGAAACGGGAGTTTGGAGAGGGAGCTGGGTGTGCATCATTTTCCAGAAGTCATCAGCTACGTGTGAGTTATCTCACATCCAATATTTTGTGGGAGTTACCGCATTGCGCGGTTGAGACAGGAGGAGGTGGTTGTAACCTCCTACCTGTTCTTTTTTTTAATCAATTTTTGGATTAAGGAGTGAAGTTTTTTTTAATTATTTAAAAAAATTTTTGTAGTTTTAGGAGGGCATAAGGGAAGGGGGTGTTTTTCTTTTTTTTTTCTTTTTTTTCTCTTTTCTTTTTTTTCTCTCCTCTTTTTCTTTGTGTTATTCTAAGTAATGTCTAAACTTAAGTTTGCCTCTCTTAATGTTCAGGGTTTAAATAATCATATTAAGCGTAAGAAAGTACTTGCTTACTTAAAAAATTAAAAGTTGATGTGGCTTCTTTGCAGGAAATTCATTTAACAGATAAGGAACATTTGAAACTTAAATGTGAATGGGTTGGACAAGTTTTCTATTCTTCATTTAATTCAAAGGCGAAAGGAGTGGCAATTCTGGTACATAAGAATTTACCATTTCAGTTACAGAATGAAGAGAAAAATGGAGGAAGATCATTAAAATTGAATTGTACAATTCTTAATGAGGCTTGGACTCTGCTTGATGTTTATGCTCCAAATGTTGAAGATACAGCTTTTATTGTAGATGTGTCTTTATTACTTGGACAAACAAATTCCAATGTGATGATTGGGGGAGATTTAAATGTGGTATTGGAGCCTTTATTGGACAAGTATCCAAGAGTAATTAAGAAATCTAAGATGGCAGTACAAGTGACTAATATGATGAAAGATTTGAACTTAGTTGATATTTGGCGAAGACTTAATCCTACAGAGAAAGATTTTTCTTTTTATTCTTCACGTCATAATTCCTTTTCAAGAATTGATTATTTTTTAATTTCAACACATTTGCAGGATAAGATTATATCTGTGGATTATAAGGCAAGGTTGGTTTCAGATCATTCATTATTATTATTATTAGAATATCAGAGTTCACAAGATGTTCAGAGAACGCCAAGATGGAGATTTAACACTATGTTATTACAAAAACCAGAATTTATTAGTTATTTAAAAAAACAAATTGAGGATTTTATTAGTAATAATGCTAATTCTGTTTCTAGTCATTTTGTTTTATGGGACACAATGAAAGCTTTTTTACGAGGTCAAATTATTAGCTATGCATCTAAAGTAAAGAAAGAGAGAATTAGAGAGATTGAAGATTTAGAGAAAAAGATAACTGTTAGTGAAAAAAGAATTTCAAAAAAATGCTACTGAAATGCAAAAGAATCAGTTAACTAATTTAAAATTAAAGTATAATGAATTACAAACATATCGATTTGAATGTTTAATGAATCGAACTAAACATAAGTTTTATGAATGGAGTGAGAAAGCTCATAAAGTTTTATCATGGCAGTTAAAAAAAGAACAATTATCTAGGATTATACCAGCAATTAGAAAAAAATCGGGTATTACTTTTAGACAAAAAGAAATTAATGAGGAATTTTGTAATTTTTATAAAAAACTATATACATCTGAGTGTAAAGATGTAAATGAAGATGCAATAGATTCTTTTTTGAAAAATATTAACTTGCCACAGTTGAATCAAGAAGATAGACAAGTGTTGGATAAATCTTTTACAGAGAATGAAATTGAAATGGCTATAAGAGATATGCCAAATGGAAAGGCACCTGGTGAAGTCGGGTTCTCTATAGAATTTTATACAACTTTTTATGTTGATATATCTTCTATTTATAATTATGTACTATAGCAAATTTATAAAACTTTTCAATTACCTGAATCTTGTTCTAATGCAATAATTATGGTTATACCAAAAAAAGATAAAGATCCTTTACAGGTTTCTTCTTATCGACCAATATCGTTGTTAAATGTAGATTATAAAATTGTGGCTAAAGTTATGGCTAATAGATTGGCTCAATATTTACCTAAAATAATACATAAAGATCAAACAGGATTTATAAAAAACAGATATGCGTCTGATAATATTTTGCGATTAATTACTTTGATAAATAAATTTAAATCTCAAATGAATTATCCAATAGTGGTCTCACTAGATGCAGAAAAGGCTTTTGATAGAGTGGAATGGAATTTTTTATTTAAAGTACTTGAGAAATTTTGTTTTGGTTCTTTGTTTATTGGATTGATAAAAGCTTTATATAATAGTCCGAAGGCTAGAGTTGCTACTAATGGACAGATTTCAGAATCTTTTGATTTAACAAGGTCTACTAGACAAGGATGTCCATTGTCACCTGCTTTATTTGCTATAGTTATTGAACCTTTGGCACAGTTAATACGTCAAAATGAAAATGTTAAGGGTATGAGAGTTTTGAATGAGGAATATAAGATTAATTTATTTGCAGATTATGTTTTATTAAAGCTGGTAGATCCTGATATTTCCTTACCAGCAATTCAAGAATCTTTAGAAATTTATGGTCAATTATCTGGCTATAAGGTAAATTGGGCTAAAAGTGAAATTTTGTCAATTTGTAAAGATGATTATTCGATTTATAAAAATATTACGAAATTGAAGTGGACAAAACAAATGAAATATTTGGGAATTAACGTTAATACAGAATATCAAGATCTATATTCAATTAATTACCTTCCTTTAATAAAAAAGATTAAACTAGATTTGATTAGGTGGAAGGACTTACCTTTAGGTTTATTGGGGAGGATTAATACTATAAAAATGAATATTTTTCCTCGGATGCAATATTTGTTTCAATCAATTCCTTATTTTTTTTTTAAAGTTTTTTTAAGGATTTATATAAAGCAGTTAGAGAATTTTTATGGAAGGGGAAATTTCCGAGGGTAGCAATGAAAATATTGATGTGGGACTTTCAATTTGGAGGTTTGAGATTACCTAATTTTCAATAATATTATGAGGTAGCTCAATTTAAATTTCTTAGTGCATTAATGAATATGGAGGATCCGCCCAGTTGGGCAAAGATAGAACTGGCAGTTATTTTAGAAAAATCTCCACATGAATTTTTGTTTCGATGGAATAAAAATTTGTTACGAACTTATGATGTACCAATATTGAAACATTTATTGAATCTATGGACGAGTAAACTTGATAAAATGGGGCTTAAAAATAAATGGTCTGGGCGATTGCCATTATATAATAATCAACTTGTTCCTTTTACGGTCTCCAATATCACTTTGAAACAATGGGAAAGGAAAGGAATAAAAAATTTATCTGATTGTTTTTTTGAAAGACATTTTTGTTCTTTTGAGGAATTACAAAAGAAATTTGGTATTAGTGGAAATTCTGTATTTGCATATTATCAGTTAAGATCATTTGTAAAACAGGTATGTGGTCGTCAAATGACTTTATTGCCCGAAACTAGTTTTGAGAAATATGTACTTTCAATACCAGAAAAAAGACATATATCTGATTTGTATTGTATTTTACAAGAAATTGAAAGTAAGAAAGATTGGGATAAAGATAAGTTGAAATGGGAAAAGGATTTAGGTTCTACAATAGCTGAAGAAGCCTGGATGGAAATTTGTCAAAATAGTATTCGGAAATTGATTAATGCTAGATTAGTGATGATTAATTATAATTTTATACATCAATTATATCTAACAGGGGGAAACCGAGGATAGCACTAGATAAATTAACAGAATGGTATAAACAAGGAGGCTTACAACTACCAAACTTTAAAAATTATTATAGAGCAGCACAATTAAGATACCTATCAGATTTTTATCAAACAAGGGAAAAGCCAGATTGGACTAGATTAGAGCTAGATAAAATAGGGGAGAAGATACCTGAACATATATTATATAAATGGGATGAAAAATTGGTACAACGTAGGAATTCTCCGGTATTGCATCATCTGCTCAACATTTGGAAGAAGATTCATGTAGAAAGGAATAAAACAAATTACCAACTACCAAACCTAATACTAACGCAAAATCATCTAATCCCTTTTATAAATAGATAACCTTTCCTTTAGAGAATGGGAGAAAAAAGGGATCAAAAGAATAGAAAATTGTTTTTCAGGAAATAAACTATTATCCTTTGAACAATTGAAGGATAATAGTTTATTGGTTATAACTTATGATACAATGTTGGCATACTACCAACTGAAATCCTACTTGAAGGACAAATTGGGAAACAGTCTAAGGTTACCGGAAGGAAGTAATTTTGAATATGTGATTCTTCTTTGGCTTGGCTTCGCGGACGAAGATTTATGGAGGGGGTAAAAGTCCACGTCAGCTGCAGGCTCGTTTGTGGCTGACAAGTCCGATGCGGGACAGGCAGACACGATTGCAGCGGTTGCAGGGGAAAAATGGTTGGTTGGGGTTGGGTGTTGGGTTTTTCCTCCTTTGCCTTTTGTCAGTGAGGTAGGCTCTGCGGTCTTCTTCAAAGAAGGTTGCTGCCCGCCAAACTGTGAGGTGCCAAGATGCACGGTTTGAGGCGATATCAGCCCACTGGCGGTGGTCAATGTGGCAGGCACCAAGAGATTTCTTTAGGCAGTCCTTGTACCTTTTCTTTGGTGCACCTCTGTCACGGTGGCCAGTGGAGAGCTCGCCATATAACACGATCTTGGGAAGGCGATGGTCCTCCATTCTGGAGACGTGACCCATCCAGCGCAGCTGGATCTTCAGCAGCGTGGACTCGATGCTGTCGACCTCTGCCATCTCGAGTACTTCGACGTTAGGGATGTAAGCGCTCCAATGGATGTTGAGGATGGAGCGGAGACAACGCTGGTGGAAGCGTTCTAGGAGCCGTAGGTGGTGCCGGTAGAGGACCCATGATTCGGAGCCGAACAGGAGTGTGGGTATGACAACGGCTCTGTATATGCTTATCTTTGTGAGGTTTTTCAGTTGGTTGTTTTTCCAGACTCCTTAGTGTAGTCTTCCAAAGGCGCTATTTGCCTTGGCGAGTCTGTTGTCTATCTCATTGTCGATCCTTGCATCTGATGAAATGGTGCAGCCGAGATAGGTAAACTGGTTGACCGTTTTGAGTTTTGTGTGCCCGATGGAGATGTGGGGGGGCTGGTAATCATGGTGGGGAGCTGGCTGATGGAGGACCTCAGTTTTCTTCAGGCTGACTTCCAGGTCAAACATTTTGGCAGTTTCCGCAAAGCAGGACGTCAAGCGCTGAAGAGCTGGCTCTGAATGGGCAACTAAAGCAGCATCGTCTGCAAAGAGTAGTTCACGGACAAGTTTCTCTTGTGTCTTGGTGTGAGCTTGCAGGCGCCTCAGATTGAAGAGACTGCCATCCGTGCGGTACCGGATGTAAACAGCGTCTTCATTGTTGGGGTCTTTCATGGCTTGGTTCAGCATCATGCTGAAGAAGATTGAAAAGAGGGTTGGTGCCAGAACGCAGCCTTGCTTCACGCCATTTGTGATTATATGTGATTACAGACACAATGATCATCAAAAAATTTATAACAAACATGTATATTAAACTACAAGAAAAGGAGAACGAGGAAACAAATGGTAAAACCAAACAAAAATGGGAACAAGATCTAAGCATAAAGATAAAGAATGAAACATGGGAGAAGCTATGCTCCAGAACCATAAAAAATACAATAAACACGAGGTTACATATGATACAATATAACTGGATATACAGGCTATACATTACACCTCAAAAGTTAAATAAATGGGACCCAACAGTATCAGACAGATGTTTTCGCTGTCAAAAGAAAACGGGAACAACAGTTCATGCAATCTGGACATGTGAGAAAGTGAAAAAATTTTGGGAAGATCTAAACCAGATACTAAATAAAATCACAAAAAGCAATATACCAAAAAACCCAGAGATCTTCCTCCTAAGTAATATAAAAAACAAAGAATTTGGACTTGATTTGGATGGAGCACAAAAAAGATTTGTTATGATAGCCCTAGCTGTAGCAAAAAAATGTATTATGTCAACCTGGAAATTAGAAGATAATTTGAGAATACAACAATGGTATATAGAAATGAATAAATGTATTCCATTAGAAAAAATAACATACAATTTAAGAAATAACATTACAATATTTGAACAAATATGGGAGCCATACATGAAACACAATAGAGAAAACCTACCGTGGACATCTACCACCTAAAATGACAGAAGGAGAAGATAATGAAAAGAACTGACTCAGTGGAATTTCTTGTTTATTTTTATTGAGTGACAACATTGTTTAAAGGGTTTAATGTATCTTATATTCTGAACTTTAAATAAGTGGGAGGGGAGGTGAGAGAGTGAGGGAGGGGAGGAGGGAAGGGGGGGAGAAAACAACACTGTATATATTTGAAAAGAAAAATGTATGTATCTTGATCAAAAAAAAAATTATATCTAACAGCAAAAAAATTTTAAAAATTTGGTCTTAGTAAGTCAGATTGTTGTTTTCGTTGTTATCAGATAGCTAGTACTTTTTTACATACTGTTTGGTCTTGTGACCGATTGCCACAGTTTTGGAAAGGTATTCAATCTATATTTAATTATATAATATTTGTGTTGTATTAGATCCTGATATATTTTTATTAGGGAATAAGCAATCATTAATTGATTTATGATAAATGATTATCAGATTTCTTTTATCTATTTAGCTTTAGCAGTGGCCAAGAAATGTATAGCATCTACTTGGAAAGATAGAAATATACTAACTTTAGATAGGTGGTATTTAGAGATGAAGTCTTGTTTAATTATGGAAAGGATATCTTTTTCAATTCAAAATAAGATGTCTTTTTATAAGTTGAAGTGGACTCCATTTGTTAAGTATATGCAATTAAGTTTGATTTAAGTATGTTCCTAGATGTGATATTTTAGATTTGATAAATCTTTTTTTAAAATTATTTTTGTCATATTTTTCTTTTTCTTTGTGTGTGATTTTTTAAGATATATTATTAATTTTACTAATTCTTCATTCTTTATTTTGGGGAGGGGAAGGGTGGGTTTTTTTATATAGATTTTTTTTTAGTTCTTGTATATGTGGGGGGGTTAGGTTGAATTAAGTTAGGTTATTAATGTATTGTAATCATATTATTTTATTTTGTTTTTTTTCTTTAAATGTAATTTTTCTTTTTCTTCCTGTGATAAAATCTTTAAATAAAGTTTAAAAAAAAAGAGAAATAAAACAAAATAAATAAATAAAGGATGGATGGATTTGGACACCAAGGTCCCTCTGTTCATCCACACTGTTAAATAATGGACCATTATCAGCCGTCTAGTTTGACCTTCCAAAATGCATCACTTCACACTTACCAGGATTGAACTCCATCTGTCACTTCTCTGCATCCTGTCCTTATCCTTCTACAGCCTTCAACACTACCCACAACACCTCCAACTTTAATATCATCTGCAAGCTTACTGAGATAAAGAGACATTAACCAATGATTTGGGCCTGATTCCCTTTGTCAAGTAAAAGCAAAACATAGGCACCTGGAAGATTAAAATGGTGGGAATGAGGGGGAGGAGCACAGGCCCACAGGGAAGAGGTGAATTGGGGAGAGGGTTGGAAATTTTCAGGTCCTTCTCTCTGGAGGATCGGACGCTGAGACGCGCCTCAAGGATGCAATGCTTACCCCACTGCACTACTTGCTCTATACCCACGACTGTGTGACAGGGCACAATACTATCTACAAGTTTGCCGATGACACCACAGTTGTCGGCAGAGACACAGAAGGCGACAAGGAAGAGTACAGGAGGGAGGTGGATCAGCTCATTGAATGGGATCACAACAACAACCTTCCTCTCAACATCAGCAAAACCAAGGAGATGATTGTGGACATCAGGAGGGAGTTGGAGGACACCACCCAGTTCTTGTCGAGGACTCGGCAGTGGAGAGAGTCAAGGACTCCAAATTCCTGGGGGGGGGGGGTCACTGTCTCCAAGGATCGGTCCAGGAGCCTCCACGTTGATGCCAGCAGTGAGACTTTGTGAGATGACTGAGAAGATTCAGCCTGTCACCAAAGATTCTCGAAAACCTCTACAAGTGAACCTTGGAGAGCATTCTGGCTGGCGGCATCATTCCCTATCCCTCTCCTCCTCCCTCTGACTCTTACTCTCACTGGCTCTTCCTCCATCTCCCTCCTTCCCCCACCTTCATCACGCACTTCCTCACTACTTCTCCCATCTCACCTTCCCTCCACCTCCTTCTCTGCCCTGATCTGCCTCACTCCCCTTCCTCCATTACTCTCCTCCTCCCTCTCTCACCATCCTTCCTTTCCCTCTCCTCCTATCTCTCCCCTCCCTCCCTCCTGCTTCTCTCCCCAACTCTTCCCTTAAGTCACCCCTCACTCTACCTTCCCTATCCTCCCACTCATCCCTTCCCCTACCTCTATCTTCCTCTGTCTCCCCTCCCTCTACCCCCTGCTTTCCCTGTCCTCCTTTGTTCTCTCTCCTCCACCCCTTACCCTCTACCCCTCCTCCCTCCCCTCTTCCTTCCTCTCTCCCACA